>NC_080858.1:21578869-21838187 GCF_030435755.1 Ochotona princeps
GCAGTGTGCCAGCCTCCACAGCTACTGCTCCCTCCCAAGGTGGCACAGCAGCCCAACTAGCTCTCTGGGCCACCCCTAGCTTCCCTATTTCCCACGGGCAGCCCTGCCAGGCCAAGCCAGCTTCACAGAACAGAGATAAGTCTAAGACAGCATCAAGGCTCTACACTCATGTTGGACACATGCACTAAGCATGAGCCAGCCTTGTGCCGTGCAAACCTGACTGGGTCCCACTCCAGCTTAAAGGGCAAGGTTCTAGCCCATCGGAAAGGCAGCAAGGCAGGGACCTGACCCAACCCACACCTGTCATGTCTCCTCCCTCCCCACTCTGCAGTGTACCCATTGCTAGTGACACCCTCAACCTTTCATCTGTTGCACAAAAAATACACTAGAGAGCAAGCGAACTTGGGCCCAAGGAGATGTCCCTCTTGCTACCCCTAGTCCACACCACCTATTCCAGGAAGGCCTTCCTAACCAACTCCCCTCTTTCCCCTACACTGCTGGGATCAGGAACTCTCTGAGTACCTGTGATGGAGGACAGAAATGTTCCAGGCTATGCTGTCTTCTCCATTCCCCTGCAAGAGGCAGGAGCTGCACTGGATCAAGCCAAGTGATCATACCCACAACCAAGAGGAAGCCACAGCACCCTCCAGTCCTCAGGGCGCTGTCACTTCTACCTGAGCCACATGTTTCCATAGGGTATGTTTAACCTGGCAGTCTGAAGACTTGGTCCCAACTTAGGGGTGACTTCCCCATCCCACACCTGCCAGGAAAAGCTTCCTAATGGGAGGTCTGCCCTCGGGGACATGGCTCACCCTAGTGAGTAACCTCAGCTTCCCTCAACAGATAACGATAATCCTGGTCACCTTAAAAACCTAACCAAGTTCTCCCCAAGGAGGCTGAGATACTCTGCTCGTGCCGGGGGGCCCTACAACTTTCTGAAAGCAATTCCCCCAGTGAAGGATTGGAATGCACCGGTCACAGTATGAGCAGGGTTTGTCTCTAGCAAACCTCAACTGGGAGCCTTGGTTCCCCCATGTCACAGGTGTGGTGCCTTTAAGAGGGGTACTGCTTTCCTTGCTTGACTGAATTCTCTCTCCCTGGGCTGCAAAACCGGTTGTTGAAACAAGCCTGACCAAGCCTCCTCCTCTTAGGTCCTCCCCCTCCTCCTCTTCCTCTTTTTCCTCAGTCTCCCTAAGAACCTGCTGTGATGCAGACAGGACAAGGGTCCCAGGAGGCAGCAGGTGATGCCCTAAGTCACAAGGTTCCTACACCCACATAACAGACCTAGATGCAGTGCCCAGCTCCTGGCTTCAGGAATCTGAGGAGCAAACTCTCTCCTCTCTCCCCTCTCCTCTCTCCTCTTTCTCTCTCTTTCCTCTCTCTTTCTCTATTCCTTTTAAACAGATAAAACCCTAAAAAAGACACTACATCTATCATGATGTGGCCCAAGGATTTCCTAGGGACTCCCAGGCCCTTACAGAGTCTAGAAGGTCAAAACTGTCCTCATAGTATTCTTTAAAGAAAAAATAAATAGGGCCCGGCGGTGTGGCCTAGCGGTTAAAGTCCTCGCCTTGAAAGCCCCGGGATCCCATATGGGCGCCGGTTCTAATCCTGGCAGCTCCACTTCCCATCCAGCTCCCTGCTTGTGGCCTGGGAAAGCAGTTGAGGACGGCCCAAAGCTTTGGGACACTGCACCCGCGTGGGAGACCCGGAAGAGGTTCCTGGTTCCCGGCTTCGGATCGGCGCGCATCGGCCCGTTGCGGCTCACTTGGGGAGTGAATCATCGGATGGAAGATCTTCCTCTCTGTCTCTCCTCCTCTCTGTATATCTGGCTGTAATAAAATGAATAAATCTTTAAAAAAAAAAAAAAGAAAAAATAAATAAATTTCACTTGAAAGAGGTATAGAGAGGGAGAGACAGAAAAGAAGATCTTCCATTTGCTAGATCACTCCCCCAAATGGCCAGAGTTGAGTGTTCCAGAGCTGGAAGCTGGGAGCCAGGAGTTTCTTCCAGCAGGGGCCCAAGGCCTTGAACCCTCCTCTGCTGTCCTTCCATGTGATTAGCAGGGAGATGGATTGGAAGTAGAGTCACCAGGCCTCACACCAGTGACCATACGGAATGTCTGTACCACAGTCAGAGGATTAGCTCTGTATGCCCTGTGCTGGCCCCATCATAACATTCCTCATTGGCTCTTTTCTCCCTCATTCTTCCACAAATATGCAGTGCAATGTTCCAGAAACTTTTGATTTTTGAATTTGCAACAGCTGGACGCAGAGCAGCAGCCCTGAGAATCTAGCTCATTTATTTTAAGCCACACATGCAAGAATTTACAAAAGTCTAAAATGATGCCATTCTTCTACCACAAATAGGTCTTGAATGTCTCAGCTTCAAAATCTAACTCAGACAGTACCAAGGCAAAGAACCCACATAAGGAAAAATTTCTTTGGAGTCCCTAACAATTTTTCAGAAAAGTGTTCCTGGGACTCCATCATGTCTCAACTGCTGTACTAGCAAGGGGTAACCCAGCATTCACAACTCAGCCACCTGCCACCACCACAGCCCCTCCACCTTGGCTCCTAACAGAAGACAGCTCAGTGCAGTGGCTCCAGCTCAGTGCACCCAAGTGAAGACTCACTTTCCAGAGTGTGTGACTATATGACCACATGACTGCCCCTCTGCCCGTTCTTGCCTTCGCCTGCGGAAGAGGGACTGTGTAGAAGAGACTGAAAGCTGTATGCCACCCATTCCTCCTTCTTTCTTTGTTCGTCACAGGACCTTCCATGTCCAATGTCCACTGAAACACAGAGCCAATGTGGGGATAGATTCCCTTTCTCAGATTCCCTTGCAGCTAGGAGACACCTGTGCCAATCGGTCCAACAGGACATGAGCTGCACGACCTGGCAAAATCCAAAGGAGATATGCTCTGTTCTCAGTTCCTTCCTCCGTGCCATTGATGCCTGAAGCCTGAGCTGTACCAAGGACCATGGGACAGACACCCATGCTGAGGACAGCAGGGAGCCAAAGCTGTACTAGCCCCAGTCACCGGCCCTTGAGCATCTCCAAGAAGAGAGAAATAAACTTCTCTATGGGACATCTTGATGTCCCAAACTCTAACAAATCACAGGAGCCACCTGCTCCAAACAGCTGAGCTGCAGCCACTGCACGTACGCAGTCTTCTAACCCATTTGCTGTGAAATCAATGATCGTACGCCCACCATCAATCATGGCTTCACCATAGCTCTCTGCTAAACCGTTCTGGCAGCAATATAAAATGAGGGTCAGCTCCTTTGCACACTTCCAGCATCTCCTTGGCTCCAGCACCTGGACATCGGCTACTTCTGTCTCCTTTCAGTTCTTGTCAGCCAGTGCCAGGAGCTGGCAGAAGCGCCAACAGCCCAGCTCCATCCATCCATGACTTCACCCTGCCTAGCAGTGGGGGTGCAGGCTGCCTGCGCCCCTCTTAATCACATTTTCAACTCATTAAAGCAGACCAGGCCTCTTCCCCAGAGAGTGGAGAGTGAGGCAGGTCCAAGGGAGGGAGGCGAATGGGCAAACATGCCCCCAAGTCCCCAGAGGCAGGCAGGGGGAGGAGACGCCAGAGAGCTGAAGCTCTCTGTGATTGTGTTTGTTCCCAAAACAGCTGACCAAGGAAAAGGAAGGGAGACATTCCTCCTCGCCTTCCCCCAATGGACAAAGGAAGGAGAGTCTCCCACATCAAGTGCAAGATTGTTCAGCAAGGCCTGCTCTTTCCAGCTCAAGGGCGAGTGCCCCTGGAGGAGGTGTGGAGGCGCAGGGAGCCAGAGCTTACCCAAAGTGGTGTGTTCAAGAATTCACCCCTGCTCTGGGGGGAGTGCTTTCTCATTGGTCAACCTGCAGGGATGAGTGGGAGAGAGTTGCTGATTCTATTTATAGCTTGTGCATGGCTGAGATTCCCCAAGTACACACACACCACCACCACATTCCAGGGTTCTGACTCAGAGACCCCATGAAGCTGGCTGGTGGCTTCCAACCCAGGGGGCTGTTTGCACAGAGCTGGACATTCCTTTCTGAGAAGGGGCAGGACCCAACATGCTCTCCAGAGATACATCTGTCACCATAGACAACACCCTCTCCTCACCCTCTGCTGTGGCCTCCAGGGAGGCTGGGGAGGAGAAGGGCTGGACACAGAACCCTTCCTGGTTTGCACTCTGCTCAAGCTCCAGAAACAGGAAGCAACTGTACTCCGTGCACCCAGCTGCTGGTAAGGAAGAGTTGATCAGCTTGCTTCCCCCAAGGTGTCCTGGTGCTGAGTGTTAACCACTCGGCACGGCCACAGCCCCTGGAGCATTTGGGTGGCTGTCTTTTGTGGTGTTTGAGGCTTCCTGCACCTCTGTTGGCATCACCTCACCCCCAGCAGAGACTTGAAGTCACAGGGCCCGGTGCACACCGCTAGACTCTGGCGCCTTCTGACCCCTGCGGAGGAGGCACGAGGCCCAGCCCTAACACATTTCTCTGATGCATTTGGAGTTGGCTCATTCCAAGGAACTGCAGGCCTCTGCAGATACAGGAAAAGCCCAGAGAAGCTGCCCTTTAGTGAAAAGAAATTGACATTTGTCTCCATTAGCAAAGTAAACAGCAGCGGCAGACAAAGCTCTTCTGTCTGACTGTCCCCGCCCCTCCCTTTCTGCCTGGGTAAGATCTTTCCACAGGAAGAGGAGACCGAGAGAACATCGGGAGGTGGCTGACATGGGGCTTAGCACAGGTGGTCTACCTGAGAAACTTCAACTACATCACCCAATAGTCCCTGCTTCCCCACAGAAGCCCAAACACCGTTCCTCCTTGCTAAATGATTGTTTAAGGGATATAGATATAGATATCAATCAGAAAGAGACAGAGAGAGAGAGAAACACAGACAGAGAGCTCCCATGCACTGGTTCACCCTCCAGATGTCCACAACAGCTCGGGCTGAGCCAGGCTGCAGCCAGGAACCTACAACTCAATGCAAATCTCCCAAGTGGGTGGCGGGAATCCAAGTGGGAATTCAGATTGCTGAAGCACCTGTAACTTGAGTCATCACCGGCTGCCTTCCAGGGTGCGCATCTGCAGGAAGCTGGATTGGAAGCAGAGGCAGGACCTGAACCCAGGTGCCAGACCCCATCCCTCTACACTCTGCCAGTGGTCGTGTTCCCTCTTTGAACCACACACACACACTTTGGCCAATCCTAAGACTTACATGTTCTTTTTCCTGTTATTGATCTACTGTCACAAGATTGGGTAACCTTTTGAAAAGATCAGAGCCTCAGAGAGCAAAGCATCACTCTGCAGCTTCCTTACACGGAAAGGAAGCCACTGAAGCAGCATTTCGTTGATGCCTTTAGAGATGATTATAGTGAGAATGGAAAGCTTGTACTCTCCTTTAGGATTTGCCAAATAAGTCACCTGGAAGGCCAGCGTCTGTTGAACTCCAGGGAAATCTCAGAAGCCCCATGGCAGCCACTAGCTCTGCCATAAGGCTAGACCCATCACCCTCCAGTGAACAATGGCCAAGGTCACCATCACTCACTGGCAGCTCACTACCTCCTCCCTGTGCTGCACTCAACTGAGTGCAAAAGGATGTCACTCCAGCGTGTGGTCCACATAGCTCTGTCTGCCTTAGAGAGGGAAGGTGGACAGCGACACAGAGCAGAAAGCCACCTTACCTGGGACACGGACAACTCAGCCGAACCCAGGACTGCGCCCTGGATTCTTGCACCTTGACGTGGCATGAAATAGATCCTTATTCTTTAGCCTGTCCATGACACAAGAGCAACTGTCTGTCTGCAAAGGGGAACACAGGATGTGAGCCTGCGTGTTCCAGTGCCCCACCCCCCCGGGGGAAGGGGTGCAGGGAGGACTGTTAGCAGAGACGCAGTGAGCAGGCTCCTGTCCAACCCCACAACCCACGGCTATCTCAATGGATTGGTGCAACCAGGGAGCTGGTTAAGTCCATGGAAGCTGGAAGTCCCCATGCTGTCTCTACCTAACCAATCAAAATGCCCCTTTCCCAGGATGCACCTGCTTCATCTGGATGTTAAACTCCACATACAATAATTCCCAGATGCTACACACATGTGGAAGCAGCAACACTCCTCATTAAAAAAGCAAAGTCAACCATTGCGTAGGAGAGCTCTCTTTTTCCCCACCCTTTCTCCCTTTGGGTGGTCCTCTGGCCCACTGGTGATGGACAATCAGGAGTCCACAGAGACCCCATCTGGAATTTAGTTTCTCTAGACATTAAGTGTATCTAAGTATTAAAATGCTAACAATCTTCCAAGTGTTTTCCAGATATCACTATGTTTAAATATCTTATCTCCTTACCTCACCTAACCAGATATTGATATAAATAGAAGTTTACTTAAAGGAAACTGGCCTTCCCTAGACCAGATTCTCCTCCCACCTCTGCTCTCTCTAAATTGTACTTCTCCCACCAAGCATGTGAATGAATCAAAATACTTCAAAGCCTCCTAAAAGAGTCCACTCCAGGTCAAAAACATCCATAGGAGAGAAAAAGGGGCAGGGAGGCCAGGCATGGACTTGCACCAGAAGTGCCCCAGCTCCAGCTAGGGCTGCTCAACCAAGGGCACAGTTTAGCTCCTTCCCTCCCCCTTCTAGAGCAAGCGTGCATAGAAACAGCAGAAGGACCTGGGCACATTGTTTGCAATAAACATCACTTAATGAGGACATGAAGAGTGAATGACTTTGTCCCCAACCGAATGAGAATTTTATGTGCCTCTCGAGATTGCAAAGAAACTCGCAATTGTTCCAAATCAACGTGAGCGTTACAGATGTCAGCTGTGGGGAAACAAAGGACTTCCTGAAGGCAAGAGGAAGGGTGCAGGTGAACGCCACGCTGGCTACCCAAGCAGGGTGGGGAGAGGAGTCAGCTGGATAAAGGGGAGGGGAGGGAATGGGAAGAGACGGATAGCCAAAGAAAGCGAGGGTGGTGGTCACCCAAGCAACGCCAAATTCAGAGCCTTGTGCAATGTGGGAAGTTTGGGGAAAGGTGAGAGCAACTTGACTGGTGGGACCTTGGTTCTCCAGCATCCAGGGACACTGAGGGACAGGGCTGTGACTTCCAACGTGAGTAAAATGAAAGGATGAACTCCTCAGGAAGGGCTGCCTGAGACTGGACTCCACAAGACAGCCAGGAAGGCCCAGCAAGGGTGTCTCCAGGACTTGACTCTTCAAACCTAGCTGGCAGAATAAGCTCCCCGGGTTGAGTCTGTCGAGGGCAGGCATGCCATGGAAGGTGGCTGAACTACATCTCTTCAAAAACCCCCAACAACTCAAGAGTTTATTATGAGCCTCCGTCTCATCTTCATAAAAGGGCATTTTTTTTCTGCTGCAGATGCCTGGGTATCTCGTGGGTGACTCTGCTGGCAAGCTGAACCATGTATTCTTAATCCAGACAAGTTGTCTTGGGCCAACACTGTGGTACAGCCAGTTAAACCATCACCTGTCACACCAGCAGCCCATGTGGGTGCCAGTTCAAGTCCCAGCTGCTCCACTTCCCATTCAGCTGCCTGCCAATGCACCTGGGGAGGCAGCAGGAGATGGCTCAAGTGGTTGGGTGCCTACCCCAACCCAAGCCATTGTGGCCATGGAGGAGTGAAGCAACAGACGGAAGATCTTTCTGTCTGTCTCTCCCTTTATAACTCTGCATTTCAAGTAAATAAACAAATACACAAAATAAAATATAAAAACATTTAAAAAAAAAAAGAGTAAAGATAAGTGGTCTTGAGAACATGCCTAAAGAGAAACTGGGAGGCCGGGGTAGGACTGCACCCTCCAACTCTGACAGCAGGAGGCAGTCTTCCCAGCCTGGGGATCTGAGCACGGTTTGGAGTCTGCAGCAACTGTCAGCAAAAGGGAAGCCAACGCCATGGGGTAGTGCTGTGTGCTTTCCCCGCAGCTGGCGGTCAAGGGTCTGGAGAAATGGGTGATCTAATGTGCAAGAGCCCTGGCTGGACAAGCTGCAGAGCCCTGGCCTTGCGTTTCCTGTCCAGACAGGACTGCCGTGGGGACAAAGCCCAGGCCCCTTTATAAGATTCAGCTCCTGCTGACATTCCCCAGACTGACAGGATGCCAGCAAGTGCAAGTGCACTGGGCAGGAGAGTTCCCTTCAAATTAGCATCAATTATTCGTGCTCCAGACGCCAGCAGTGCTGCCCTCAGTTTGAAAAGCTGAAAACTCTGCACATTTGCATGCAATCAAACAGGCCATTATCAGCCCCAGCAGACAGAGACTTTAGGACGGGTTGGCATACAAGCAGACATTCATCCCTTAGGTATTAGTAATAGGACCTGGCTCCCAGAAAAAGCTGACTGCTTGGGAAGAGGGTGAAGTGCGGAAGAAGTGTGGGAACAGATTCTGGCTGTCCCCAAAGCAGTGTTCAAGACCCAGTAGTCTCTCCTTTTCCCCCAGAACACTCGGCCACTCCCAAAGGCCCTAGCAGCCACCGTGACAAACCCTGGCTAAGCACACCTGACTTCCGACCTCGGAGGACATGGATTAGCAGGCAGTGAACCATCCAAAAGCGGGCATGAATCACCTCCCAGGAGATGAGTCATTGTGCTGGCCAGCCAATGAGGGAGCCCCTGGCGTGGGTAAACACAACCTGATTGGTTGAGGGCAAAGCAGGCCCTGTCTTTTCAGGTAAACCACCAGGAGTTTTCTCAGGAGCTGGTGCCTGGACACTGATTAGAAAGAACTGGAAATCCCCCCGGGAGACAAGCGAGTACCAAGCCAAGAGCAGAGCATAGTACAGGTGCTCCAGAGGGCAGACACAGCCCCTCCCACTTTGTCTCCGGAAGACAAAGCACCCAGCCTCAGTGTCAGGTTCTCCTTTTGAAAATTCTGTCTTCACCTCCCACTTCATCCGGTTAAACAAGATTGTGCCATTGTACTATGAGGACTAGGGAAACAAAGATCAAAGAAGCTCTCAAGGGCAGGCTGTTGGTGCAACCATAAGGCAACGCCTGGGGTGGGCATCCCATAGCAGAGCTCCACAGTTTGGAACCAACCCCCTGCAATGTTAAGGCAGGACCCGGTCTGGTGTTCATCTCTCTTAGTCCAGGGTCTGCTAGACTAGAAGATGCACTGAATGGAGAGAGTGATCCAGCTTCCCCTATAAGGTTCTCATCACCAGATTCAAGTAGATTTATCTGGTCTCCAATAGGTACAACAGTGCTGGCCAGTGTTGTCTGTTCAGGGCAATTCCAGGTCTAGGCAGGGGGATTCCAGGTCTGGGGGCAGATGATAGCTACCACCCACAGACCAGCTTGAGCCCACCCACCTGGCCATCCTCAACTCCCTATAGAGCACAGCATCAGTGAGCCATCAGAGCAAGGCCACAAACACCACTGACCAGCCAGGAGCTTGGACAACGAACTCATCATCCACTTCTCAACCCCAATTTCAATCAATAAAAATCTTCACCCCACAACTCCTTGGTCAGCCCAGGAGTTAAGCAAGAGCTACCCAGCGTGGGGCCGTTGTTGGGTAATAAGTTCAAGTCCCAGCTCCTCTTCTGATCCACCTTCTTGCTCATGCACACTTCGAGAGGCAGCAGGGGATGGCTCAAGAACTTGGGTCCCTGGCACCCACATGGGAGATCCAGATTGAATCCTAAGCCGCTGGCTTTTGCCCAATCCCAGCCATTATGGGCATTTGGGGAGTAAAACAGGATGGGAGCACAGTCAGTTTCTCTTTCTGATTCTGTCTTTCAAATGAATATATAAATAATAAGTCCATAAAATAAGCTCCCAAAGACGTGTTTCATTCTTAGAAGTTCCTAACAGTCACCTCAACCCCCACCCCCTCGCTTGGGATAGGGACAGTGAGGCACCTTCTCCTGTATCTCACTGAAGGTGAGTGTGAACCATGGGGCTGGTGCCATTGTGTAGTAAGTTAAGCCTCTGCCCATGGTGCTGACATCTGATATGGACACCGGTTCGAGTTCTGGCTGCTCCACTTCTCATCTATCTCCCTGTTAATGTGCCTGGGAAAGCAGCAGAAGATGGCCCGAGTCCTGGGGCCCTTTCACCCACATGGGAGACCCAGAATAAGCTCCTGGCTTTGGATCGACTCAGCTCCAGCCATTATGGCCATTTAGGAAGTAAACCAATGGATGGAAGTGCTCATTGTCTTTCCTTCTCTCTGTAAATCTGCCTTTCCAAATAAAGGAAGTAAATACATCTTTAGAAAATAATAATAAAAGAGTAAACCAGTGGGCTACAGAATGGTAAGTCTGAAAACAAAGGAAAGAAACCATAGATTCCCTCTCTCCTCAGTTTGAAATTCACCTAGGCTAACAAACAGTTCTAGAATACAGACTGCCTTTGCTACTTCCACACTTGGATGTGTTTCGACACGTGGCTTTCCACCCCTCCTCAAGCTGTGCTCAGCTACCCCTGAAGAATGAGTTATCAGTGGGATGGATGATGTGGAGAGGGGTCAGGGGGTCTTCTCAGCCTTTTCGGGGGTCACAGGGCAATACAGGTGGCCTTCCCGGGAGAGCAGGCATCCATAGCCACACAGGGCAGAGATGGGAACTCTACAGCCACAAAACAAGGATGCTTCCAGCAGCCAGGAGACACCAGGCAGAGCTTCCCCTTGGAGTCTGGGGAAGGGGCACAGCATTGCCAACACTTGCCTTGTGCCCCAGAAGCTAAACCCAGAACCAAGGATGCGTCAATGCCTGTTGCTTTGCAGCCGGTTGCTCACAGCAAGCCAGCCCACTTCAGGAGCATCCTGACACTCACCATGCTCCCTCAGTTTTCCCAGCTGCCAGTAATTTTCCTCTTGCTTACTGGCTGAGAAGAGCCTGGGTTCTCTCCTCCAGATTCACATAAGCTGTTACAGCAGTGCAGACAGACGGATAGAGACCCGCTACTCATTCATCAAGAACAGAATCAGAGCTGACCCCACTGGAGCCCAAATGGCTGTCAAGAGGCAAGGCTCCTGGGGGCCCGCATTGAGCAACCAGAGGAACCTCAGAGGTGGGGCACGTGTTCCCCCAGACACAAGGGCATGACACAAGCCCTTCCAAAGCCGCACCCCAGCCGGCCATCCTTGGGCCAGACTACACTCACCTGCATTCCCTCAAAAGAGCTGTTACATGGGAGGTTGGGAAGGGATGCCCGTTGGCAGCGCTGTTCCCCACTGCTCAGAGCCCAGGAGTTGGCAAAGTCATAGAGGTCTGATGTCAGGGTCCCTGTAAAGTAAAGTTTCAGTTATTCCAGGACTTCTCAGTGATAATTCCAGGCCGTTTGTTCCCCACTCCCCCAATCTGACCTCTACAAAATGAGACAGCAAGGGCATCCAGGGCCTGGGAAGCTGCTTTTTGTACCATGCTCAGCATACCACCACAGGCCTGGGACTCGAAGCTCAGTGAACACTTGGTGAGGGCTGGCTGGCTGGCTGGATGGAGAGATGGACGGACAGATACAGTGAGAGAGTAACATGAAAGACAATGAAATGACATTGTTACGGGGTGCGAGC
This sequence comes from Ochotona princeps, assembly GCF_030435755.1. NCBI lineage: Eukaryota > Metazoa > Chordata > Mammalia > Lagomorpha > Ochotonidae > Ochotona > Ochotona princeps. Next base: position 21,590,390 of record NC_080858.1, read on the forward strand.
AAGATCACACCCCACATGTCTAAGGTTTTATTAAGGAGTCTTTATTAACCAAGCTTGGTGATACTAGAACATGCTAGAAATGGCAGATCACAAGTCCATATGGCAATCCACTCAGTCATAATCCCAAGGGGAACAAATGGTCATTACCCTTAAGTCCATCCATTAAGCTGAAGACCTATGTCCAGCTTCCCCAATGATATAAGTTCTCCTAGGAGACATGCAACAAATAACCTGGACACACAAAGCTGCAGACATTCACCTTTCCCTGGCTTCTCTGCCCACATTCCACTACTGCTAGGCCTCACCTCTCCTGGAACTCCTGACAGAACACAAACCAGAAACAACATTACTCTATCCATTGTCCCATCTAAGCAGTACACAGGGACCATGCTCAGGGGATTACCTGTCCTGGATCAGCCAAGAGTCGAGGTGCCAGAGTAACGGAAGCACCTGACCAGAAAGAGAGAGAGTGAGCCCCCTGCTTCACAGGCCTTTTAAAGGGGCTTGTGAGGGGCGTGGTTACACAACAAAGCAATACCCCTTCTCTCCACAGCCTGAACATCCCACTACTAAAATTCTCATTTCCTTTTGAGTTGATATTCTTTATGTCTATTTCCAATTCAACTGTGAGTTCTTTCGTTAAGGCTGTGGGCTGGATCCCTTATCTCTGTTTTTATCTGCAGGCTTGCAGACCTGTGAAGCTTTTCTGCAGAAAGCCGTTCAGGGATAAGGCCATCCTCCAGGGACTCACAGCTACTCAGCTTCAGCTGTGGAGGTCTTCCTGCCCCTGATCAGCTGCACACAGTCTCCCCTGAGAATCTGTGGGAGTGGACAAACCTCACAGGGGTCAGAGGCTCCCATGTATCTTCTTGCAAGAGTCAGTCACTACAGACTGGAAAAGCATTACAAAGTCCTTCTGAAGTTGAGCTCACCATCCAAAATGAAGAAACGAGAAGCAAGGGTCAGCAGACATAGTAAAGCTCTAAACACTTCAGATTCTGCACATTTTAGAGAGAGGCTGCTGTGATGTGAAAAGGATTTGGGCCCCAAACTCCTTCAAGACTTCAAGCCCTAAGGCCACAAGTCAATGGCATTGAACAGGTGGCACTTAGATGGGGCCTGATGGCAGGTTCTTAGGTCATCAGGTGGAGGAGGGGTATCCTTGGGAAGGCAGTTCTTTTAATTTTTTTTTTCTTAGATGACATTAAACACAAGTGCTACAGGAGAAAAAGCATGATCAAGAGGAGGGCCAAACTTTAGCTCATTATTGATCCTGTTAACAATGTAGTGACGTCAGGGCTACCTTCAATGCCAAAGTACAGGTTGTGTCAGCATCCTTAGTTACAACTCAATTCAACAGCACATTTTTCCTCTGCTTTGTCAAGGGACCCTGCAGTGAGAACACCCTGGATGAACAACACTGAACAGGGAGTTAAATGCACATAACCCTATTCAAATTTTAGAAATACAGCTAGAATTCCTCCTAAAGTACTTAGATGGAGGCCAACACCAATACGAGATTTGTAGCTATGAGATCGGATTCCAACCACTACCTTTTTTAAGGCAAACACACCAGAAAATGACTTTCCTTTTGTTCCGTTTTTTTCTTCTGAAAGAATACTGTGCTAGCCACTGGACTGCAGCTCATTCCACCCCAGGCCAACAGATCTAATTACTGTGAGAGCTTTGGAAAAACAGAGTTATTTAAGCTAAGAGCAACTGTGATTGCCCCATCTTGTAGTTAAGCTGTCATTCGCTTGATTTGGCAAAGGTGGTGTTCCCACTACACATTCAGTCTTAAGCTCTGTACCAGGGGCAGGAACACAAGGCCTCGATTTTTGCATGACCAAAATACTGTCCCTTTACACTCCTTGGATCTTCCATGGGGAACTAGACAGCTGCACTGCAAGCTACTCTAACTACACTTCATTTTAATTGCTACAGTCCCAAAGGGGGAATGTTTGGCAGATCTCCATCATGTTACTTTAGAGCAGGCTGGAGGAGTTGCAGATAGAATAAACGTCAATGATGCTGACTGAAGTTATAGGTTTTGACTATTAGCTTTGAATAGAACTTTGTCTTTACATTTTGACCCCAGAATCTAAACCAAATATCAAAGGGAAAGAGTAAAAGCTAAATCCAGAGCAGTGGCATAGCAAACTAATCCTCTATTGGCACCAGCGTTCCATATGGGCACTGGGTTGTGTCCCAGCTGCTCCACTTCTGATTCAGCTTTCTGTTTATGTCCTGGTAAATCCATGAAGGATGGCCCAAGTCCTTGGGCTTCTGCACCCACATGGGGGACTGGGAGGAAGCTCCTGGCTCCCAGCTTCAGATCAGCTCAGCTTTAGTCATTGGCAATCATTTGGGGAGTGAACCAGCAGATGGAAGACCTCTCTCTGGCTCTCCTTCTCTCTGTGTAAAATCTGCCTTTCTAATAAAAAAATAATAATAATAAATCTTCTTTTTCAGAAATCAATACTTGGCAACATTTGTTCAAATTTCATAGGGAACTTGAATGATCAAGCTCTTCTTGATCTTTTTGCAAGGTAAGGGAGTTTAAGATGGGTTACTGACACCCCAGGAAAAGGCTGATGAGTCAACAAGACTAAACAGACTACAGCAACTACCAACAACTTTTATAGGCAATGAACAACAGCATGAGCACCAAACCGAGCTGTCTGTAAAAGCAGATCCATATACCCTTAAGACACTCATTATGAAGATACACAAAAACTGCCCGCTTTGGTGAGAACAAAGGATAGCAAGACCAAGTCCTGCTTATGGACAAAGGCTAAATCACCACTGAATTTGACCCAATTTAAGCAGTTACATGACACCATGCACCAGGGGCTTGACCAGATGGCAATGTTTGGAGTCCAAAGGGAATACTTGTTGACTAATTCCAAAGCCAGAGGAGAGAGGACTCAAGTCGGTCCCACCCACACTTGCTGCGTTCAGCATCAGCTCATACAAGAAGTTGGCGTTCAGCAAGGGAAACTGGAGACCAACTGTTAGTTCAACAACACTGGGCCATCTTGAACCAAGATGCTGGCTGGGCAGTTCTTCAATGCAGAGGGTAGGGGGGCTGTTGTAGGGGCACCAGCCACACCTCCCAGGATACTGGAAGACTGACAGTAGAACTGGAGGAAGCAGAGGGTTCACTAACCCTCTGCCAATGGCATCAGCATCCCATATGGACGCTGGTTTGAAACCCAGCTGCTCCACTTCCCATCCAGCTCCTGGCCATACCATCTACTGCTAATGCATGGACACACACATGAACTGGCCTCTTCAGACCGTGTGAATTCCACCCATGGTATTGTAGTGGACACAGGAGGTTCGCTCAAAGCACCCAGCACTCACAAACTATCAAACTCAAAGTGGAACAAAGTCAGATTTGAGGAGTTCCAACGTCAGATTCAACAGGAGGTCTAGGCATGAGGTTGGCAAGACAAGTCAACGTGAAACCATGGCAAGGCTTGAATGGATTCAGGATTTAGTACATGTTTGTGAGCAAGGCAGTGAACAGCCTTAGCGTGCTTCAGAGAAATGGTCTCCCAGAAAAATCTCACCCTCTTGGGTCCTGAAGTCGTCTTCAGCAAAGATGTTGTAGTTGCCACACAGCCCACAGGTCTTGTTGAAGTATTTGTCTGATAGTAGCACTTCGAAGTTGCCATCGCCGTCCATTCTGGCTGTAAAGCCATATGCCTCACTGGCCAGCTTGTGATACCCAGCTTCAGTTTCCAGATACAGCCCATTGGAGGCATAAGGCAAGGAGACTCTGGAGGGCAAAGAATAAGCTCAGAAGGAGCTTCTCCTGCAGTTTCCCGATGCATTCCCCACCTTCCAGCCCCCACCTTACAGGATTGTATCAGATGGTAGGGGACCTAGCCCAGCAGTGGCCACACCTGGCTGTCTCCCAGAGAGACAGAACCTGCTCCTCACATCCTCTGGACATAGCTACATCCCAGTCTTCTCAGCTAAAAACCAAGGAGTGGGGAGGGGATGTAACCTCCCCAGGGTGTTTTCAAGGCCTCTGACTTACCTTTGATCACCCTGCATGGCCGTGCCATTGACAAACAAATGCACGTCAAAAAACTCGCCCAGGTACACAGAGAGGCCCACTCTCTGGCCATATTGGAAGTTCCCTGAAAGATAAAAGAGTCAGTGTCAGAGATGATGACCAAAGAAAAAATGTTTAAATGTATTAATGATCACATCGCTATCATCTCAATAGAACACTTCCCCAAAGGACTGAACAAAGGTCTATAAAAATATCCTGAAAAAAAAACTGTCCATAGGATATTTCTGTCTCTTTATAAATCTACATTTCTAATAATAAATAAATAAATCTTTTTAAAAAAAAAAAAAAAGCCCCTTCCCCCACCCCTGGCGTGATGGCTCAATTGGCGATCCTTCCCCTTCAAGCATCAACATCCCAGTTCGTGTCCCGGCTGCCCCACTTCCCATTCAGCTCTCTACTTGTGGCCTGCAAAAAATGGGAACTCCTGAGGAGGAGGGGTTGCCTCATGGTAAACAGCTCCCACTCAGCCATTCACCTCACCTGACAACAGACCACAAAGCCCCTAAGCGAGGAGTAAGCTGCACTGGGTATGGGAATGATCAAGGGAGCATGCAGAGCCGCAGACGCACATCAAGGCACAGCATGGCAAGGAGATTCTTCAAGTGGGATCTGGAGACGTGTGCAAGGTGGACTGACATGCCAAGGCAGCTGGAGGGACCCTGCCTGTCAGCTGGAGAACAGCTAAAGTTTATTGCCAGGAACGCATAGTGAAAACACTGTGAGCTCCATGAGTGAAAATACCAGAGCTCCATCACACACACACATACACACACACACACACATATATACAATGTAACCCAACCTTGTGCTACACACCCTGATGTTTCTATTTTCCACACCTCACGTGGACGGAAAACAGGGTCCAGGTGCTCCTGCAACACAGAGACCACACTGGGTGTGGTCAGATAATGAGCAGCAGCCACGGCCTGGTTGTGACCACCCAAAATGTCTTCAGGCACTGCTAAATGCACTCTGAGGGGAAAGTCACCAAGCCATTAACACGAAGCATGGCACACACCCAGTTTTTCTGGTTGCAAATGCAATCCTCCATTTGTGGCATGAAGCTGCCCAACAGGACATCTGGGCTCTCTGGACTCGGCTAATCCCAGTGCACACAGCACACACCATCAGCCTCTGCGGTCTGCTTCCTTCCCTTGTGGGTAACAAACAGCAATTGGGTAAAAGGAGCCAATACAGGCTGCCAGAGACCCCGAGGGAGTCCCAAACCCCCAGGTTAGCGCCTCCTGTTATTGCCGGGTGTCTAGCCAGCAACAGCTGTCCAGCGAAGCTCTAGCCCAGGCCCTCCCCAACCTACCACCGCAGGCTTTGCAAGACGAGTCTGCCCCCACCCCCGGGGCTTGCAGGAGCCCTGGGCACCTGCAGGATCAGCTCCCAGTGTTGTCTGGGCTAGAGTGAAGCATGCAGTCACGTGCCGTTTCTAAGTGCACCGCACCCTCTGCACCTGCGATTCTAATCTGGGGCCTCCTCCTACCAACACCAAGAGTAATGATCTATGCTGGCCATGCCCTTGAACCATGCTGGCAGCAAGGCTTCTGGGTCCGTGGAAGTGACTCAGCAAGTTGCTGGCTGATTGTGGTTCCTCTGGGTGGATTTGGGGACCAGATTCTGCAGTTCCTGGCTGATCAAAAGCAGGATTCACACAGCAACCAAGACTTTGAACCAAAGTAATACATGTCTTCAAAGGTCTGTCTTTCTCTTTTTCTTTCTAGATTCTATGTGGGCTGATGGCTCTTTGCCTTGACCCTGGGTCCTGGCTGACCAGGAGCAGGGATCAAGGAAAGGGACTCCTTCAGCACCAGGTGGGCCCTTGTGGAATGACATAAATATTTCACTCAGGACGTGAGTGGGTCCCCAGGCACTTGGAAAGGAATGTCAATTGCGGAAACAGGATGTCATCGGAGAACAATGGAACAGAAGTGGCTGGATCCGTGTGCAAAGCGAAGCTATAAGGTCCAAGTTTTAGGCTCCTCTCCAAGCCCCTGCCTCTGGCCTCCTCATTACCTTGCTTCTCCCAGCACCTCCTCCTCTCACACCCCCGCCACCCCTCAACAACAGCAGGAAAGGCAACCACTCATCGTCTCTGAGATTAGCTGCATGATTTTGGGGGTAGGGCGTGGAAACAAAATCAACCTACATCAAAGCGTATACAATCTTTGGACAGCCTGGTTCAGGCCCATGACCTCCTGAAACAAGGGAAGGATCTAGTGCCCAGTGAGGAATGTCCCTAAGACATTTCTAGAAGGCAGGGCTTCCCAAGCCCTTGGAGTTGCCCCTGTGATCACTGAAGCCAGAGAAGCCAGGCCTCTAGTGTGGACCTGTGTGGATAGATGGATGGTGAGTATGTAGGCACCACTGTCACCTGACCGTGGGAGACTTGTATGAACCAAGCACATCGGGTCTCTATGGTGCACTTATTCAACAGGTGAACACTCTGATTCAGGTTGGGGATAATGCATCGCACTTTCAGCTCATCCCATAGACCTCCACGTGTCTCTATTTTAAAGATGTGGACATGAGGCAGGCATTTGACGCAACGGTTAGCATATCACGTGGATGCCCTAGTTCCTGGGCTCTGCTGTCAATCCCAGCTTCCAGCTATTGCACACCCTGAGAGGCTTAAGTACTTGGGCTTGGCCCCTGCCACCTAGGTGGGAAACCCAAATGGACTTCCAGGCTCCTGGTTTCAGCCTGGCCTGGCCTGAGTTGTCATGGACACTCAAGGAGTGAATAATGTAACGCTAATCTCCAACTATTGCCTCTAAAGCAAGATGGCTATTTGGATGTGTCTTCCTCAATGTCCAGCACCGTGCGAATGTCTCTGGCCCTTTTTGCCTCCTATCCAGTTAGCACGGCCAAGGCCATACTATCTCTATACGGCTCCCTCTCTGGACCATCTTGGCCTAGCACCAGTTCCCTCTGGGTCCGTTCCTGCTGCCCAAGACCCGAACTTACACACACTCTCCATCGGCCTTCACACACCTGCCTCATGTTCTAGCCCAGCATTATATGCTGTACTTCTCAAAGTTTCGTTTCCTATGCAGCAGCAACAGCAGCAGCTGAAGAGCACCCAACAGAAATTAAATTTTCAGGCCTCTTTCCAGACCTACGGAGTGAGAATTTCAGGGCTGGAGCCCAGCTGCCTGTCTGTTACTAGCTCTCCGTGTGGTGCTGATGCTCATGGAGCTTCTTTTCTTGGTTAAAAGTGAGGTAGGGCCCCATGTCTTTCCCAGGTTGCAACCCTTCCCTGCTGTAATCCTCCCTCACCAGCTTAGACAACTCCATGAACATTTATTCTTCACCTACCTAGCTCTGTCCAAGGTCATCTCAGCCTCCTGGGCCCAGGGTCCTCTGCTGGCATCTGGAGCATTCGTCCCTCACACCTCACACACAGCTGAGTCATGTTGACGGTGCACTCTCCACATCCGAATTCTCCCTCCCTGCCTGCACCCCTCCTGCAGACTCAGGGCAGTGCCTTATCTCCAAGGGACCCAGGAGGAAAGCCCAGCTCCTTCTTCTGTTATCTGCTGGGCCTTGGGAGCATGATGCAACCTCCTTAGGGTCCTGGTTCTTGGTAAAATCACAGTGACTACAGCTACACCACAGAGCTGTGGTGGGGATGTAGTACCAGTACTTCTCTGGGAAGCGGCAGGTGCACAGTATCCACTAGATATTCTCAATGCCCCTGAGAAGGTAAGATTTTTTCCCCTGCTGCAAGGAGCCTTCTATGTCCCAAAGGACCTTCTAGTTCATGCTTTTTCTGAATGATTCCATTTCCCAGAGCATGCCTGCAACCTAGAGTAATGGGTACTCCCACTAGAAAAGCACAAAGGAGGGAGACAAATGGCCATGTGTCATAAAAAGACCACTCCCCCTCTGTGCTTTTACCCATGGTAAAACAGAATAGGACCTCTGTGAGAATAGGGCCTCTCTCCTGTGCACCAGGGCCCTGAATTCCTCCCCCTCAGTACCCAGGACTCACCAAGAAGCGAGAAGGAACGTTCCTGGCAGTCCCCTGCCAGCAGGTAGCTGCAGTCTCCAGCAAAGCTATACAGGTTTCCATCAAAGGTGTTGATGAAGTCACCTCCAAAAAAGCTACACCGGGCCATCCTCGGCTGGTCACCAGTCCTTTCTGCGCAGAGGGTCCCTGGAGGGAGAGGTAAGCACCTTGGAACCAGGTAAGCACCTTGGAACCATCAGGCCCAATCTCGCTGACATTGAAAGAATAAGGATGCATATGACAGAGATTGCACTTGGGGTCAGCACTGTGGCACAGCAAGTAAAGTTGCCGTCTACAATGCCAGCATCCCATATGGCCACTGGTTCAAGTCCCAGCTGCACCACTTGCAATCCAGCTCTCTGCTAACATGTCTGGGAAAATGGTCCAAGCGCTTGGGCACTTGCGCCAAAGTGGGAAGACCCAGAAGAAGCTTCTGGCTCATGGCTTCGGCCTGGGTCAGCCCCAACCAATACAGCTTGTGGAGAGTGAACTAGTGGATGGAAAATCTCTCTCTGTCTTTCCCTTTCTTTCTATGTAACTCTGCCTTTCAAATAAGTAAATGAATAAATAAATCAATAAATAAGAAGCAAATTGGGTTGTGAGGAGGTCCTTTTCCTCTAAGAGACTAAAGCTGTTTCATTCAGCCCCTAAATAAAGCCCAAATCTCATAGTAACAATAAAAGAGATTTCTCAAGAAAGTTATGTATTTCAACATTTATGAGACTACTTCAAAAAATTCATGTGAAATAGAATTTAGGGCCCAACACAATCCTTTAATTGGCTAATCCTCCCCTTCAAGTACCAACATCCCACATGGGATGATTCATGTCCTACCTGTGCCACTTCCCATTCAGCTCCCTGCTCACGACCTGTGAAAGCAGCAGAGGAGAATAACCCAAAGCCCTGGGATCCTGCACCCATGTGGGAGACCTGGAAGAAGCTCCAGGCTTCTGACTTTGGAACAGCCCAGCTCCAGCTCTTGTGGTCACTGGGGAGTAAACCAGCAGATAAAAGATCTCTCTTTTTGTCTCTTTCTCTATCTTACTTACTTTCTCTCTCTGTAAATCTGCATTTTCAATAAAAATAAATAAAAACAATTATTGGAAAGGCATATTAGATTTACAGAGAGGAGAGCGAGAAACAGAAAGAGAAACAGAGAGAGACAGAGAGAATCTTCCATCCTCTGGTTCATTCCCCAAATGGGTGCAATGGCCAAAGGTGAGCCAATCCAAACTCAGGAGTTTCTTCCTGTTTTTTCCCACACAAATGCAGGCCCCCAAGGCTTTGGGTCATTCTCTATTGCTTTTCCAGGCCACAGGCAGGGAGCTCAGAAGGGAAGTGGAGCAGTCAGGACATGAACCAGTGCCCGTAAAGGATTCTGGCACTTGCAAGGTGAGGATTTAGTCATTGAGCCTTCACTCTCAGAGCAAATAAATACATCTTAAAAAAAAAAAAAAGAAATGAAATGAAATCTATGACCTAACATTCAGCAATTAGCAGAGGAAATATTCCAAGATCTTTGCATTCAGTTTGGCAGCCTGCTGACAACTGTACATGCTTTACAAATTTGTTATCATCCTGTGCACACAATTCATAATCTCTGTTTATTTCTCAATCATATTGTAAATGCATCATTGTATATACTTCCAAAATGTGTGTGTGTGTATGTGTGTGTGTGTGTATGTGTGTGTCTACTGGCAGGTGGGGAGTCCCAGCAGGAAATCTAAGTGTTTTGGGTCTCCCAACACAGACCCCGCCTGATAAGAAGGTACAGACGGTGTGACTGCAATCATGCAAAACTGATATTCAGAAGGGAGACACGGGAGGGGAAATCCCAGAATCTTTGGAACTGAATCATAAAATGAGAGAGAGAGAGAGAGAATGAGACAGCTCTCACCCTCCAGGCCACTCCTCAGAGGCCCACAATACCCAGGTTGGAACTCAGTCCCAGACCCTGCATGGCTGAGAGGGACTCAATCACTTGAACTGTCACCTGCTGCCTCTCAGAGTACATATCAGCAGTCAACTAGAGTCAGGAGTGGAGCCGAGCAGCAAACTCATACTCTGAATAAGAAATTCAGGCATCCTAATCTCAAGGCAAAATGCACACCTCTCAGCATGTTCTTGTATGCCAATGAGTTGACCAGTAACAAGCAGTTTCAGGATGGGACCAATCTCAGAAAACACCAAGGCAGGAGGATTACAGGAATCGAATGTTGAGAAGAGAGATGCTGAAGGCTAAGTTGACCATAAGCAGCCAATGATTTCCTCACTCACACCCAGGTTGTGAAGCGTCTGTATCAAACCCAAAGGGACAGGGCTTGGAGAACTTCCTGGGAGATGGCCATGTGGAGGTTCCGGGGGTCCCAGGTGTGCCTGGAGGGGACCTGGCTGCGCCACCCCAATTCCCCATCCCTTGCTGTATACATCTCTGGGGTGTGTCCTTTGTAACACCCTTAGGAATAAACTGGCAAATGTCTTTGACTTGATTTCTCTGAGCTATTCCAGGAAATGACTGGTATGTGAGGTTGGGGACAGAGGAGGCCTCAGTCTCGGGCTCTGTCTCCAGTGGACTGTGTCTGAATAGAACTGGATTCAAGGACCCCTGGTCACTGACTACATCTCAGCCAGTGGGGGAGGGCCATTCAGGCCATGCAGGGTAGGCCAGGGATCCAGAAGAGCTGACCCTTGACCTTGGCACTGCACACATATGGAGCAGCCATTTCTCTTTGCTGACCCTCAGCTGCATCATGGAAGGCCAAATCGGGGACCTCCATAATCCTTTCTAAACAGAGCATCTTGCCAGGTTTTGGAGTCCTTTATCCCCATGCTATGTCTCCATGACACTTCTTTTTGCCTACTTACTATCCAAGAAGAGAAGGCATTTGCAACCCCTCAAAACCCCTCCCCAAGGGCTGATCCGTGTAGCTGGCCCAGCATGAGCCGAGACCAGGGTTGGAGCCTCTGGTGAGCTACAGACACACCTGCAGATTCCTAAAAGCAGGCTGCTCCAGCAGTGCTGGTGCAGGAGTGCGGACTGGAAGCCCTTTGGCACCTACCTGGCAAGACGAGGGTCCAGGCCAGGAGCACCCTTGCAAGTCTGATCTGAATCATCTGCAGAAAGCAAGAGAAATGACCGGTTGGACAAGCTGTCAGTTTGTACTACTGTCTGTGTGTGCCACAGAGAGAAAACACGTAGCTTTAAAGCAAGAGAAGAGACTGGTCCTTGCTGATCTCCATTCTTCCTCTAAACGTGGACTCAGCCAGTGCCAGGTCCAAGAATAACAACCCCTGTGAGTTGACCCAGGCCCCCAGGCATCCTTCCCTGGAAAATGGTCCTGGGACTCAAGACAGAGGAGGGCAGCTCCGCTTCTATCTCTCCACACCCCAGGTCACCTGACCACTCTCACCTCCCTGCACCTCTCCAGCAGCTGGGAGCTGAAATGCAATTACCTTTCCACACTTGGCCGCAAACTGGGGCCAGGAGCTGTCTTAACTTCTCTTGCTGTCATGGACACACATGCTTAAAAAAGGCTCAGGAGCCACTACTTTGACTACTTCTCAGGCCACCTGCCCTATACCCAGAGAGCCTCCTGAGCCCAGGGCAACACTCACCTCCATCCTGCCCACACAGGGCTTGGTGTCCAGCACCCAAAAGACAGGTAATGCTGGCTGGCCGGGATGATTGGATAAATCAACGGAAGCCCAGCAGCCTTTGGCCTGGGCAAGTTTCCCCAAGGAATAATCGACTCTGGCTGGCAGAGACACCTCAAGTCTCTTTGAGGCCACTACTGCAGCCCCACCCTCTGGGAATGATTACCTGCAGAATCTGTCACCTGAGATTCGTGGGGGAGGAAGACAGAGGAAGCCAATCCAGCCAAAGGGGAGATAAACCCAACCCATGACATAGCTGCAGGAGGAATGCATCAATCAATACTGGATGTGGTGGCCATGTCTTGGTCTCAGAGTCAGGTCTCCCCTTCCCCCACCTTTTAACTCCCTCCCAACACACAAATACATTAGGCAACTCCCAGGAAGAATCTGAGGATGAAGCTCCTTCCAATTCCAGCTGAAAGAAGCATGCCCACTGCATGAAATGAAGCAGCTGCATGACCCCAGGGTCAAGTGCAAGAAGGGGGCTTTGGGAATGTCTCTGACTTTTAGTCCATCCCTTCTCCACCCTGCCCCGACAACCAAGGTGTCACAGGCCCTGCATCACGGGTGCAGAGATCAGCCTGGCACCTGCCTCCCACCACTGGGTCAGCTCTGCTTCCCAAAGCCCATACCTTCCCCTGAAAATGGGGTTGCAGGTGTCGCCAAGGTCCCCCAAGGAGATGCAGAGGCTACGTGATGAAGGTGCAGCCACCCCTAGGCCATGCTGACAGCTCCGGCTGAGGTTGGATGGGTCTGTGGCAGCTCCCGCCTGTCTTGTTGTTAAGTAGCCTGTGTCCCACAGCAGGGAAGCTAAAGTTCAAGTTGTGACGCCCACCAACCGCCCCCTTCCCCACCGCAGTAGCCAGGGATTGGCCTCTTCTTAATTACCAAAGGTAGACAATGGCAGGAAATGTTATTAGAAACACTGCCAAACTGATAAACCGTTGGCCAGCTTGGAGGGGGACCTCCTAGAAGGTGCCCTCCTGAGCCTGCTTGCTCTCGCCAAGACCCCCACCCCCAGCCCTGCCCCTGGCCCCCTCCCGAAGTGCCCACTGTGTGCGGGGGATGTGCAGGGATGCCGATCCTCCGGGTAGGCTGAGCCAGGCCAGGGAGGAAGCCAGGCTGAATCAACACAGCCTCTGGGTCTGGCTTCCAGGCCTGGATTCCAGGGACATTGGGAAAAACACCTAGACCTGAGCCAATTTGGCGGCCATGTGGAGAGGAAGGCTAACACAACACTTCCTGTCCGCCCGTGGTATGAAGGGGCCAGGACTGGCCCTGAGGACAGTGGGCCATCTGGGTCCCTAGCAAAATTGAGTGGACAGATTAAAGATGCAGGTCCCCTTGACAAGAACAGGCCCTTGTATGCGAGGGGGTAGGGCAGGAAACAGTTGCTCACCTAGTCTTAGACACACACATACATAATCCTTCCAAACCTCCCGTTCCTAAAAGCCTCAGTCTCCACATGTGCCAACCTAATTCCTTCTAGAAGAGGCAGCTGAGCAGCTGGGTGGAGGCCAGGGGAGGGGAGGAGAGGACAAGAGGGAGGTGACCTTATCATGGCAGGATCCCAGCACTGAGTGACACAGGCAGCCTAAACAAGGAAATCCCACCTTCACTTTCCATGGAGGACCACCTGCTCTAGGACTCTAGGACTCATCCTCCATCAGTATCACTCCCCTAACCACCCCAAGAAAGGAAGATGAATAGTCTCTAAGAACAAAAACAGTAGAGAAGAGACCAGCATTGTAGCACAGCAGAGGATTGCACCCCACATCAGAACATTGGTTCAAGTCCCAGCTGCTCCTCCTTCGATGCAGCTCCCTGCTCATGTGCCTGGGAGGGCAGCAAAACATGATCCAGGTGCTTGGGCCCCTGTCACTCCTGTGGGAGACCTGTGGGAGACCTGGATGGAGTTCCCGGCTCTGAACCTCAGCCTGCTCAGCCCTAGCCATTGTAGCCATTTAGAGAATGAACTAGGAAATGGAAGCTTCTCCCTCTCCCTGTCACTCTGCTTTTCAATTAAATAAATGTATCTTTACCAAAGAACAACAACACAAAAAGTAGTAGAAGAGAGAGAATGCAAAAGGCAAGCTGCTGCCTATGATGAGTACATGCCTCATGCCAGAGCCTACTCCACTTCTCTCTCTCCTTCTCCTTCTCTCTCTCAGCTCCAGGCATTGTGGCAGCAGATGGAAGATCTTCCTCTCTGTCACTGTCTCTCATCCTCTCTGTACATCTAACTTTCCAATAAAAATAAAATAAAAATATTAAAAATAAATAAATAATTAAAAAAAAAAAAAGAACCTCAAAGGAAGAGTTTCTCAAAGTGCCTGCCTTGGCCTTTCCCTAAAGATGGGCAGCTTCTCTGCTCTGGTGTAGATTCCACAGGGAAGAGAACTTCCTGGGCAGTCCACTCCAAACAAATAAACAAACAGCAGCATTTCTCAAGCCGGACTGACTCCGCTCCCAGCACCCCCAGCTTCCTTTCTCCTGGAGACACAGACGTCCTGGTCACAAAAGGTTTGCTCACTTCCTTCCATCGCAGCCAGCCGCAAGGTTAACGAGCAACGCCAGGATGTAACATCAGAAGACCAGCTTCATACTGATTTCACGTTCGCACCAACCAGCACGCTGCCTTGTTACAGCTGAAATACTTGGGACCAGAGGGGCTTTCAGTTTCAGAGTTGCTCAGATTTGACTTTGTTGATCCTCCCTCATCCAAAACTCCTATACCCAAAGCTTTTTCTTGTTGGCACTCTAGACGTTTCGAACTGGGGCATTTTGAATGCTGGGTGTTTGCCTTAAGGGTGTTCCCAGCCTGTTCTGCCTGGGTTTAAGGCAAGACTCAAACCACTAATTTTTTTTAAGATTTATTTTACTTTTATTGGAAAGTCAGATATACAGAGAGGAAGACACAGAGAGGAAGATCTTCCGTCCATTGATTGACTCCCCAAGTGGCTGCAACAGCTGGAGCTGAGCCGATCCAGAGCCCAGAGCTTCTTCCAGGTCTCCCACACACGGATTCAGGGTCCCAAGACTTTGGGCTGTCCTCAACTGCTTTCCCAGACCACAAGCAGGGAGCTGGATGGGAAGTGGGGCCACCAGGATTAGAACCAGTGCCCATATGGGATCCTGGAGTATGCAAGGCGAGGACTTTGGTCACTGAGCTATCGCGTCAGGCCTATCAACATAGGGGGAATCCTGAATCCTGCTGTTCTACGACACAGGTCCCTATATCATAATCAGAAAGTCACCACAACCCAAAGAGACATGCATCTTAGAAATGCACAACTCACTAATCGACTTTAAATGCTTCCTGAGTTATCCTTCAATCATGCAGATACAATCAGTAAGGACAGAGAGTTTACAGACAATGGTGAAATCCTATAACTTCACTTGAAGGCAAATATTTATCCCAGAGAAGTGGGAAGAGGCTCATACCAACAAACTCCTAACAGCTTTGTTTAGAATACTCGGAAACGGGAAGCAGCCCAATGGTGCTACATCGGGTGACTATGCAGACACATTGAGATGAATCTGTACCATGAAATATTATTCAACAATAAAATGGGGATGGGGAGCAAAGTTGATAACACACAGCACAGTTGAGTCTCCAGGAAGTTAGAAAAAAAAAACAGTTCTCAACATAAATGCAGCCCTGGTATATTTCAAAGACAAAGTGGCATATAGAATCGTACACCTTACACTGTCACCACAATGCATTCACATTGAAAAGCCAATGCTGAAAATACCAGTATCTTCATATCTTTGAAAATTTTGAGACACACTACCAATAAGTCAAGGATCAAAAAATGAAGCGATGAGATGAATTTAAAAATCCTCCAAAACCAGACGCTATGAAGACACCGCATGCTGAACAGCATTCAAAGTGTTCAAAGATGCAGTTAACTGTGTTCTCTGGGCTCTGGGTTCTGAGAGCTGGAGCAAACACACAAGTAGCACCTTCTGATGGAACAACCCAGAAGGCTGTGCACCAGACTCCTGTAAAGCCTAGTGACTGAAGTTCTCACCTTGCATGAGCCGGGATCCCATATGGTTGCCAGTTTGTATCGCCCTGTTTGTGGCCTGGGAAAGCAGTTGAGGACAGCCCCAAAGCCTTGGGACCTTGCACCCACATGAGAGACCAGGAAGAAGCTCCTGGCTTCGAAGTAGCTCAACTCTGGCCATTGCAGCCAACTCGGAGAGTGAACCAGCAGACAGAAAAACTTTCTCTCTGTGTCTCCCTCTCTCCGTAAATCTAACTCTACAATAAAAATGAATAAATCTTAAAAAAAAAAAAAAACACATTCACACTCATGACTCAGTAAATTCCTCTTCTAGGAATCCATCAAGGAAGCAATCTACAATGAGCATGAAGATCGACGGGCAAGATAGTTTCTGCGGCCAGTCATTTCCAGTGACAGTGTGAACCTCCTGGCTCCCCTAAGGGATAAGCTGTCACGTAGCAAGGAAAACGAAGTAGAACAACAGCCCTTAATGGTGGGGCGAACACTAAGGGTATAGTGATAAGCGGAAGGAGATAGGGCCATGCGTAAACACGCAGTCCCAGCCCCGCGAAGAATACAGGGAAGCAAACGCTGCTAAGAGCTGTACTGATACAGTGGCCCTACTCTCCCCAGCTGGCAGAAGACTGACATGGTCTTATTTCAGTTTCTTTACATGTTTCAATGTGTTCGCCAAAAACGAAGTAGTGTTTAATGTCTATAAAATGGCTGCTCGTTAATGTGTAAAAGAGAGGGAGAATCAACCCAGAGGGCAGTCCACAATTCAGGTTCTGCAGGGCGAAGCTACAGATGAGAAAGGTACATGAAGAGGCTGTCCATGAACGCCAAGGGGAAAGGGCAGGCCCACTCACCCAATCCAAGTCAGGTTTCCTTACAGGAAAAAAAATACTAAACGAACAAAGTTAAAAAACAAACAAACCATTAGATTACCATCTGAAGCACCTGTTTAAGACGAACCAAACATAGTGACGCTTCTATTTCTGAAAGACCTGGAAAATACTAGCCAGCATTGAAGTGGATAAACAATCCTGCAGTCCCGTCCCACTCCCAAATTCTCAGACTCGCTTTCCAGGATTTCTGTCACCAAAACCCACATACTGAAAAGAGTAGGTGGAAAATTCCAAAAACAATCAATTGCTTCTATTGCAATATGTTATTAAACATTGTTGCTTATCTCGTAAACTTTGTCATAGTTTATGCATATGGGAAAATGTGTGTCTAGGATTTGCCGTTATCCACTCTTCAGGCAACCACAGGGGCATCTGGAAATGTGTTCCCATCCCAGGACAAGGGGGAACATCGTATATTCACACAGTATATCATCACATAGCCATGAGAACAACTTAGAAACACAGCCGGGAGTGTGAAAGACTCTCACACATATCAACACAGAGCAAAAGAAGCCAGATTCAATATGAAGTCCTCCCTGCTTTGCATTGCTATAGAACACACAGGTCGGCAGACCCACACACTCTGCTAGGACAGCAGCCCCGTGTGACGTGGGAGATGTTAGCGGCCACAAGGGAGCAGCCGTGGAACCACTGGAGTGAGTGGCGCTGCTCCTTAACCCAGATCCTGGCGACCAGAGGGGTGTTCATTGTGAAATCGTGTACTTACTGCAAACTGCTGGCTTTCTCTATGAATAATATACATCAACACAAAGTGATCAAAATGGAAAAAAATTAAAACAACCCTAATGGTGCTTGGAGTTTATTTTCCCCTAATTGGATAGAGGTTCCTGAAAAATGGCTGGGCTTCCTCAAATTCTTATTAATAATTCAAGTCACCCAAGCTATGTTCCGGACTGAACAATTCCTAGGATGGCATGCTGTGCCCTTGTTCTCAAACCCTCCAACCACTCCGCCGGCTCAGCCAAAGAGCTGCTTGCCCCTCCGCCTGCCACAAGTATCAGGGTCTTCAAACAGCAACTGGACAACACACAGTGTGAATAAGCTCTGCACCAGGGTTTTTGTTTGTTTTTTTTTTTTTAAGATTTATTTATTTTTATTGAAAAGTCAGATATACAGAAGGGAAGAGAGATAGAGAGGAAGATCTTCAGTCCAATGATTCACTCCCCACGTGACTGTAACAGCTGGAGCTGAGCCAATCCAAAGCCAGGAGCCAGGAGCTTCTTCTGGGTCTCCCAAGTGGGTGCAAGGTCCCAAAGTTTTGAGCCATCCTCAACTGCTTTCCCAGACCACAAGCAGGGAGCTGGATGGGATTAGAACCAGCGCCCATGTGGGATCCCAGCGCTTGCAAAGCAAGGACTTTAGCCACTAGGCTACCATGCCGGGCCCTGCACCAGGTTTTATGCAGCAAAATAAACATCTTCCTAAAGCTTATGTGTTTATTTGAAATGTGGAGTAACAGTGAGAAAGAAGTCTTCCATCTGCTGCTGGTTTACTTCTCGAATGACCACAATAGCTGGAGAGCTGATGCAGGTTGAAGCCAGGAGCCTGGAACTCTATCCTGGTGTCCCATGGCTCTCCCAGGCACGTTAACAGGGAGCTGGATGTGAAGAGGAGTAGTGGGAACCCAAGCTCGAACCCCAGCATGGTATGCCAACACATGCAGTAGCTTCATGGGCCAAACAGACATCTTTTCATTCCCTGTTTCCAATAATTTTTTAAAAAAGATACTTGTTTTTATTTCAGGCCTGGCACGATAGCATAGCGTTGAAAGTCCTCGCCTTGAACGCGCCAAGATCCCATATTGGATGTGCTAGTCCAGTCCCTTCAACGCCCCACTATGTCCCAGCAGTAAGATCCCTTTCCGTTGTCACTCTCCCTTCTGTTGATCCTGAGGACACACATATGGCTTTATAGCCTTTTCTTTCTCAAACGTGGGAAAAATAACACACAAAGAGAGCTGAGGGTTTTAAGAAAAATGAGGTACCATATGTTTTTGTAGTTGCTGGAAAATATTCCCTGCCATCCGAAGGCTGGCCTACAGGTGGGGCTTCACAGTTAAGATGACTTGCCCCAAGCTGGTAAGGCAATACTGTCTGGGGCAACCCATACAGGTGCCAGTTCAAGTCCCAACTGCTCCATGTTTGAGCCAGCTCCCTGTTAATGTACCTGGTAAGGCAATGGAGGATGGCTCAAGTGCTTGGGCTCCTGCACCTACATGGGAGACCCAGAAGAAAGGGAGGGAGGGAGGGAGGGAGGGAGGGAGGAAGGAATGAAGGAAAAAAAGGAAGGAAGGAAGGGAGAAAAGACACAAAATTCAGGGTAACAGCTCTGTCTTTGGCAGGGGAGAGGGGCAGGATCTGAAGGAGCAAGGGGCATGGAGGCCAATGGAGCCACACAGTGGGGCGTTGTGGCCACAGATGTTCATTTGGGCAGCGTGTTAATTGCATGCATTTTTCTACACATGAAATATTTTTCAACTGCCCCTCAATCAGCATAGCCCCTACTTAGCAATGTGAATAGAAAACTCCTCAGCGACAGAAAATAAAAGACTTCACTTTTGAATCAGCCACATGTGGCTTGGACTACTATATTCTGCTGGAAGCACAGGCCAGTCATGAAAGTGATTCAGGTTAAAGGGCAGAGGGTCATTCTGTCCCCATTGGGAAGCAGAGGAAAGCAGTGGCCAGCCCACTCAGCTCACTGGTAGAGACGCAGGGACCACAGCCCAACTGGCAACACGCCAGCAACTAAGAGGGAAAACATGAGGAACGCCGCGTAGCCCCGGGGGCAGCCAGGCAGGCAGACCTCCAGGCTGTCACCCGCTCTGGGTCACATCCTGGTGCTGATCACATCCAAACTGTCACCAGGGCTGAGAACGGCTACCAGCCAGCACTGTCCAGGGCCAGCCTGCAGCCTCCAGCAGAGACCCGAGTAAAACTACTCTTCTGGGCCCGGTGCAGTAGCCTAGAGCAAGTCCCAAACCCTTTGAGATTCTGCACCTGTGTGGGAGACCTGGAAGACGCTCCTGACCCCCAGCTTTGGATCAGATTGGATCAGCTCTGACCACTGCAGCCACTTTGGGAGTGAACCAGCAGACTGAAGATCTTTCTCTCTGTAACTATCTCCTTCTCTTTTGCCTTCCCAATAAAAAGTAAATAAATCTTTAAAAATAATAAACTTACTTTTTACTAAAAACATTTTAATGCATGTGCAGTTTTTTCTTAATTAATTTATTTATTTCTTTGAAACGCACGGTTACAGAAAGAGAGGAAGGTGAAGAAATACAAAGAGATTGTCCACCTGCCAGCCGTAACAGCTGGGCCTGAGCCAGGCTTCTTCCAGGTGTCCCATGCAGGTGCATGGGCCCAAAGACCTGGTTCATCCTCCACTGCTTTCCCAAGTGCAGTAGCAGGGAGATGCACTCAAAGTGGAACAGCCAGGACTCCACTGGTACTCACACGGGATGCCAGCATCACCAGAGGCCTTCTGAACTGGCTGTACCACAATGCCAACTCCAAACCACAACTCCAACCCCAAACTTCAAACTTGTTCAAAACACTCCCCATATAGCTCCCAGACATACAGGTTGGTCTAAGGCAGGGACTAACACGGGGAGGGTCTGAGGAGTGAGAACAGCAAAGGGGACAGAGCAGGAAGGCCATGGTTCTAGAGCTGAAAGTCAGCCCCACAGAAGTGTTTCTGGCTTGTTGGTGGCCTGGCAAACATTAGCAGCCTCTCTCTGCTGTGCCACCTCAGGAGCCACCTTCCCCCGCCCCTGCAATGGGCTGGCAGTGAAGGAGAAAGCCGGGGCTTCACTCTCAGGCAAGCCACCCGCCTCCCCACCCCGTTCCCGCCCCAACACTTCCTGCACAGCTCTAGTTCCCGGATCTGGCAGCCAGTATTTATTTAACTCCTTCAATAAGAAATGCCCAAGGCTGCTCCCACTGCTGGCTGAGTAAACAAACAGAGTGGACAGTGTGGCCCCAGTAGACTCCTGGGCTGCAGTAGCCACAGCCACAAAGTTTGGAAGAGGGGGTTGGCACCATGGTGTAGTACACTAAGCCTCTGCCTGTGGTGCTGGCATCCCATATGGACACTAGTTCAAATCCTGGCTACTGCACTTGCGATCCAGTTCTTTGCTTATGGCTTGGGAAATCAGCAGAGAGTGGCTAGAGTCCTTAACTCCTGAACTCATGTAGGAGACCCAGAGGAAACCCTTGGCTTCTGGCTTCCGATCAGACTAGCTCTGGCCGTTGCAGTCATTGAGGAGTGAACCGTGGATGAAAGATCTTTCTCTCTGTGTCTCTCCATTCTGTGACTCTTTCAAACAAAAATTAAAATAAATCTTTTCAAAAAAAGGTCTAGAGATGCTGAGCTGGTACCCACACTCCATCCTGTGCGGGCACTGGTTCAAGACCTAGCTCTTCCAGTTATGATCCAGATCCCTGCTGATGCACCTGGGAAAGCAGTGAAGGATGGTGCAAGTGCTTGGGTCTCTGTTGGACACCCAGAGGAACCTTTTTGCTCCTGGCTTCAGACCAGCCACTCTTTTGGAACAGATATTCTCCCTTTCAAATAAATAAAAAATAAACATTTTTAAAATAAAAAAAAAAAGAGCACTTGAATCTTTGGTATTCCCAAAGTCCTGCATTCCCGATGTTGTCCTTGGAATCATCCACCGAGTTCTGCCACCATATCCAGCTCTTCCCAAGCAAACTGCCCTTGGCTTTCCCCTCCCCACTTTCCAGCTCCAACTCCTGAAAGGAAAGCAATGCATTGGTAGTTGAGAGAGAAGCAGTTGAACACTCCTGGCTTCAGATCGACTGAGCTCTAGGCATTGTGGCCACTTGGAGAGTGAATCAGCAGGTGGAAGATCTTTCCCTCTGTATCTCCTCTCTGTAAATCCTCCTTTCCAATAAAAATACATAAATTTTACAAAAGAAAGAAAGAAAGAAAGACAAACAGCCAGCCTTGGAACAGCCCTGCCATGTAGGAAGCTTGAGGGGAGTGCAGCCCAGTGGCTAAGGACATGGCCTTCAGCCTCGGGCTGGCGATGTACCCAGAGGTGAGGGACTTGACCCCTCCAAGCCTTGGGCTCCTTATTATCATAACATATCCTGTGGATGTCCCAGAACGCTGAGAAAATAACCACATGAAGCTCTTAGTTCCCAAGCCAGAAAACACTCAGTTGTGACCTCGGCGATCCAGGAAGGAGGGTCACAATCCTCCAGGATGCTCTGGGATTGAAGCCCTCCTGGGGTGGGAGAGTCTCCATTCCATGATAAAGATGGCTCACCCCTCAGAAAATAGATGGAGACCTGGAGGAGACAGGAGGTGTCTGGGAGGCCTCCTAGACGCGCCCACACTCCAGAGCCTCCGCGGAATGCCAGGAAGTACAGGGTGTTGCTGTGAAGGCTACAAAGGCTTCCTGGTCTCCGAGTCATGACCAGAGCACGCTGGGGAGCACAATGGCCGGAAGCGCTGCTCAGGACTCCCCCTTGCACCAGAAAGGACCAGCCACCCGCACCCTCCTCCAGGCCCCAAAGAAAACACTGTGTAACCCAAACCTCTAGTGCCCCCACCAGCCACACCACGGCAAGGCCAACCCCAGAGAAGCCTTGGGACCCAGCCCCAACACCCTGGGCACCGATGGAGCACTTATGCCAGTGGGTACCACTGCCTGTCTAGCCAGGCCCGCCCCCACTCCCGGTTCTCATGCTCACCATTGGGAATTGCAACCCACTGGAGGAGTGTCAAATAATTTTTTTTAATTAAAGAATTATCCTGAGCCCGGCACAATAGCCTAGCAGCTAGAGTCCTCGGCTTCATGCACCAGCATTCCATATGGGCGCTGGTTCTAATCCCAGCAGCCCCACTTCCCATCCAGCTCCCTGCTTGTAGCCTGGGAAAGCAGACCAAAGCACAGAGCCTTGGGACCCGTGTGGGAGACCCAGAAGAGGCTCCTGTATCCTGGGTTTAGTTTGGCTCAGCTCCAACTGATGTGGCCACTTGGGAGTGAACCAGCAGATGGAAGATCTTCCTCTCTGTCTCTCCTCCTCTCTGTAAATCTGTCTTTCCAATAAAAATAAATAAATCTTTTTTAAAAGAAGACAACATGCACACCTTAAAAATGAGAATCAATGATTTTTTAAAAATAAACAAATGGCCACCATACCTATTAAAGTGTTCAACTTCATTAGAGAAATGCACAGAGAACTATAATGGCATATCACTTCAACCCCATTAGAGTGGCCACTATCTAAAGAACAGGGAAAAAAATCCAAACATCCCTGTAGAAAAAGGAGCTGGCAAAATGAATAATTTCCAAGAAAATAAACACAAAGTTCTCTCATGTTATAGAAAATGCTGCACCTCACTCATAAAAAATACAAGTTACAGTCTTTACTAATGCATCTTTGGCAGACATAGCAGCATAGCAAGCTAATCCTCCACCTGGTATGGATACTGGGGTTCAAGTCCCGGCTGCTTCACTTCTGGTCCAGCTCATTGCTAACGTCCTGGAAAGCAGTTCAGAATAGCCCATGGTCTTGGGTCCCTGCATCTACATGGGAAACCTGAAAGAAGCTCCTGGCTCCCAGTTTCTTCCTTTGGCTCACCAGTCCGGCTCTGGTGGTTGCAGCCATTTGGAGAGTGAACCATTGGATAGAAATCTCTGTATCTCTCCCTGTCCAGGAAGTTTCACAATACACTGTTTCTGGCAATAGAGAAAAAGGCCCCTTACAAAGAATGACACACCCCTGCAGCAATTTGACAAGGTTCAGCAAAATTGCACACATTTAACCTTTAACCCAGAGTTTATCAAGGAATTTACCCTAAAGATACCGTGAACAAAAAGAAAGAGGAAAGCAAAACGGATGTACAAGCAGAACTAGTTGTTCATTACAGCAAAAGACGGGAAATAATGCCAGTAGCCAGGGGCAGGGTGCTGGTTGCAGAAATAATACAAAATACCACGCACACTGTAATGAAGAGTGGAAGAAATTAGGATTCTCTTTAGACTACTTCTGATCTCTAGGAGAGCTATATAGATAGATTTTTTTTAATTGTTTTTATTTGAAAGTTAGAGTTATAGAGACAGAGAGGCAGAGAGCTCTTCCATATAAGATGGAGAAATGAAAGCAGAAGGGACACGGAGAGGAAAGCTGATGTATTAGTAAATATGCTAATAATTTACTCTTACTGATTTGTTTTTGGAGTGACGAATGTCTTCTCACAACACAGGAGTTTGGGGAGGTGGATGTTGTGACACAGTGGGCTAGGCTGCTTCGTGGGACAGCACCATCCTCACCTGAGTGCCAGCGTACGTCTCAGCACCTCTGCTTCTAATCCAGCTTCCTGTGCATGAGCCCGAGGGGCAACTGAGAGCAGCTGAAGCAGCTGCATCCCTACACCTGCTCGGGAGACCCGGATGGCACTCCAGGCTCCTGGTTTCAGCCTGAACCAGCCATGGTGGTTGTGGTAAAGAAAAAACTTTTTAGTAAGCATCAAAAATTCAAAAATAAAACAACTAAAGTTAGCTGCATATCCAGCTTATGACAGAAGTGCGTGGAGAACTAATCCAAGGGACTTTAAAGCACTAGAATTGGCTGTGCACCCCAGTGGGGTCTGTCCTAAGGCCTGAAAGAAATGCAGTTGGGGGCAGGAGGGGGGAGCTTCTGACTGTTGCCAGTGACTGTAACTTGTTGTGGACGGCACAGGATGGCTGTG
Organism: Ochotona princeps; assembly: GCF_030435755.1. Classification (NCBI taxonomy): domain Eukaryota; kingdom Metazoa; phylum Chordata; class Mammalia; order Lagomorpha; family Ochotonidae; genus Ochotona; species Ochotona princeps. The sequence continues at coordinate 21,614,816 of NC_080858.1, forward strand.
TATGAAGCCAACGAGGGCCAGGGCTCTCGCCTTTCAGTGGGGTTTCATCCCTGTCACAAACTGAAAATATCCTAAGCCAAAATGTATTTAACACCCCTCCTGTAGCAAATATAGTCACTGGCCGCCTACCAGTGGGTCCCTCCAAAATGACAGGGCCACTGGCTGCTATACTCAGTGTCACTGCCCAGCAAGACAGCCGTCAGACCACCCATGGCCAGCCTCAGAAACCCCACAAGTCAGAATCCCAGTGTTGTGGCATAGCAAGTTAAGATGCTATTTGCAACATCAGCAACAGAGCACCGGATCAAGTCCCAGCTGCTCTGCTGACAATCCAGTTACCTGCGAATGTGTCTGGCAAAGCAACAGAAGATGCTGGCCCAAGTGTTTGGCTTCCTGTTACCCATCTGGGAGATCTACAAAGAGTTCTGGGCTCCTGGCTTCAGCCTGGTCCAGCCCCAGCTGTTGCAGCCATTTGGTAAGGGAACCAAGGGATAGAAGATCAGTAACTCATTGTGTGATTCTGCCTTTCAAATAAATAATTTTTTAAAAAAATTTAAGTCAAAATTTGAAGTACAATCTCCATTGAAAAATGTTGCAATCCTAAGTCAAATCATTGCAAATCAGGGACAGGCTGCACATACACTGTATTTCTACCATCTTTAGTGTATTTCAGAATGGAAATTCTCACTTGTTTATATATATTTTCATTTACTATTTTTTGAAAGAGAGGCGGAGCTCTCATCTACGGGGTCACTCTCTGATGCCCCCAACAGCCAGGAACTGAATCCAACTCTCCTACATGGGACGCAGGGAGTCAACCAGTTAAGCTGCTGCCTCCCAGGCTCTATGTGAACTGGAAACTAGAGTCCACTACCAGAGCCAGGTATGTGGGAGTCCTGAGCCGTGCCCGAGTGGGGTACACCAGGCACCTCCCTAACCGGCTATACACTTTCTTACCAGACACCTCCCTAGCCAGCCACACTCTCTCTCCACAACCTTGGGTCTCATTCGCCACCTCCCACCACACTCAAGCCCCAGTTACCCCAGACCCCTATGACCCATCTTCCCTGTGCTCAACCATGCTCTCTGCAACCCCCCTGGCTTCCTGAATCTTCACATCCCATATGAGTAGCAGTGGCAACGTGTAGTCAAGCCATTAATGAGCTAGTGTCCCACCTCAAAGTGCCTATCTGGGGCTCCTGGCTCCAGCTTCCTGAGGCTGACCCTGGGAGGCAGCCTCAACCGCCCAAATTACTGAGTTCTTGCATCACACATGGGTGAGCCGGGTAGCGTTCCCAGGCATGGGACAGTCCCCTTCCCTGTGGGTACCTGGGGAGTGAACTGATGGGTAGAAACTCTGGCTCCCTCTCCATTCCCAATACATATTTACAATACATGTGACAATAACAGCTTCATGACACTAGGGACAGTCACCATACTGTGGCACCATCCACTTCCACGATGTTTTCGTCTCCAAGCCTGAAACTGTGCGTTCATGAAACAACACCAACGCAGAGACGGGAGGAGCGGAAGGCAACCTCTTGTTTTGTTGACCCCTAATCCCCCTGCAGGGGCCACTTCCCTGATTCATTTCCCCCTGCCCAGCTGACTCACTGGGCAGGAAGGGAAGGGTGGGAACCACCCGGGTGGAGTCAGGGACCCCTTACCTCGGGCCAGGTCTAGCACATCCTTCTGAAGATCCCCAGCCTCATGTGCCATCTCTTTCTGAAACCCACAAGTGCTCTGCCTGGCCAGTGGGCAGCCACGGAGGCCCCAGAGGGACACCAAGTGGGCCCTGCTGTCTCCTGCGCATGCCCACTTGTCCAACAAACTCTTCATTCGTCCCCACACAATGAGCATTCAGTGCCTTGGGGCCTGAAATAAGTGACCACCCACCGTGGCCCATGTCCTGGGAACATGAGCTGTGGCAGCACACCTGTGCCTCTTCCCCTCCAGCAGAAGCAGTCAGACACGACACTTTGTAAACATGATGCATATTCACAAAATTTACAGTGTTATGTTTTAACCAGCACATGATAAACGCAGGATCCCTTACAAAACCACCAGGCTCTATTATACATGCCCTGTACTGAAGTCATAACCATCACCCTCTGCAGTTGCTTTAGCCAAGATGACAGATCTTACAGACTATCTGCTGAGGACTCCTCAGGCAGGCCTTCCTCCTTCTTCTTTTCTGCAGTGGGTGTGTCAGAACTCCGCATTAACTCTACCATCAACGCTCTCTTGGTCATTCTCCATGCCTTCCTCTTCCATCCTCTGCTTCCAACTTGTTCGTCTTTGCCAACTCTTTCTTTACCTCTAGTACTCCATTTGTTACACCCTTAGCCTGAAAGAGGATGCTGCTGGCTAACCAAGGGCCCTTGACGGCTTCTATGCTGTAGTGAATTATGTTTTTCTTATTCTTCCAGATTCAAGTCCCTCTTCAAAAATAAATCTTTTTTTAATCTTTTTTAAATCTGGAGGCAATAATTATTCTTTAAAAAAAAAAAAAAAGCTGATCGGGACACCCACCTCTCCTGTTGAGGTTCCAAGCTCCGCTCCTGACTTCAGCTTCCTGGTGCACACCCTGGGAGGCAGCAGGTGATGGCTCAAATATTTGGGTCCCTGGCATTCTTGTGGAAAACCTAGACTCATTTACAGTTCCCAGTTCCTGGTTTTGATCTGCCTAGGGCTGGATGCTGCAGGCATTTAAGAAGTGAACCACAGAAGATCTGTATCTCCTTATCTACCTTTCTTTCTTTTAAGAAAACATTTATTTTTTATTAGAAAGGCATATTCACAGAGAGAAGAAGAGACAGAGAGATCCTCCATTTGCTGGTTCACTCCCTAAGTGGCCGTGACAGCCAAAGCTGAGCTGATCTGAAGTCAGGGTCCAGGAGCTTCTTCCAGGTCTCCCATGAGGGTGCAGTGTCCCAAGGCTTTGGGTCATCCTCTACTGCTTTCCCAGGCCACAAACAAGGAGCTGTATGGGAAGTGGACCAGCCAGGACATGAACCGATGCCCAGTGCCAACCGTTGGGATGAGTTTTTAAGACCAGGACCCTAATTATGGGTGGCAGCAGGATGAATGAACCAGGTGAGAAGCCAACACTGAGCTGTATTGGAACACCCCAGGGCTGGCCTACCGTCTGCCACTAAGTCAGCCATCATGTCCTGGCTGCAGCCAGGTTCCTCATCTTTAAAATGCAGGAATGGTGAGAAGGCTACAAGGCAATGAGCACGCAGTTGTGATGGTGGGCAAAGAAGCAGGAGACCCAGGTGGTGAGAGGTGCTGCTGCTGCTGAGTGAGGAGTCTATGAATTCAGATCTAGCTACACTCGCTGCCCATTGCCTCTGCAACAAGGGACCACAGATGCACTGTCTAAAAGTTCCTTTTTTACAAATCCATTCCAGGCTCAGAGTCTAAGGCAAGTCCCCGGGTTGTGCTTGTTCCTTCTGGAAGCCTCAGGGGAGCTCACTTCATGTCTGCAGCATCTGGAGGTTGCCTGCACACCTTGGCTTGTGGCTGCACATGGCTCTGACTCAGCTTGTGCCATCGTATCACTTTCTCGCCGACCCTGCTTGCTGCCTCTCTGCCTCTTGCTCCCTCTAGCTGCACGAGGTCCCAGAGAGAATCTAGGATCCTCTCTCCATCTCAACATCCTTTCACCAACCACATCTGCGAAATTGTATGGGGTGGAAAAAGGGCGTATTCACAGAGGGAAGTGGAACCAAGAACACGTGTGTGGGAAGAACAAGCTGGAGCACTGCACAGCGAGGGCCCCCATCCTTAGGGTAATTCCTTAGGGTTGGCTCACAGAGGACCCACAGGGGGCGGAAGCCACGGGAAACTCAGAGACAAGTGAGCTGCAAGCGTGCCCTGCAAGAGCTCAGCATCAAAACATGGGTGTGTCCAGGGAGATAAAGACAGTCCCTGAGGAGCAAAGGAAACTTCGTGAGGCAGCAGCATCTGAGGGTAGCAAGAGGAGCAGCAAAGAAGCTTCTAGAAGTGAAGCTGACAAGTTGCATACCACTGGGAGGCTGGAGTTGGGGAAAGGAGACAGCTGGGCGTGGATTTGGGTGTGGCTGACCATGAGACAGTCTGGCCCCAGAATGGTTTCCAACGTTATCACCAGGGGGCGCACACGAGTCAATGTGGACCCTGTGCCCCGGTCGGGGCCAGTGGGAAAGGGGTGCAGGAGAGTGGTGTCCAGAAATTGGATGCCCTGTGGCCAGGAAGGACAAGTTTTTCTCATTTCAGTTTCACAAAGCTTGGAAGGCCCAGCCACTTCCCTGTGATCTGTGACTCAGGGCCTTACCCACATTTTCCCCTTCCAGTTAAAGCAAACCATATTTTTTTCCATCTCTTCTTTTCCTGCTTGCCTTGGAACAAACACTTTGGTCCGGGAGACTTCTGGCACCATGAGCCTGCAGGGACAAAGTGGGGAACTTCTCAATCTCATCCAAAATGTAGATTGTGCTGATGAGCGGAGTACGGCCCAGAGAGAAGAGGCAGCCTGACAAAGCCAACCAAAGGGTGGGAAGCTCAGATCCAAGTTTCAACTTTTTGCTGGGAAGCCCCTCAAGGACTCAACCAGGCACAGGCACCCACTGTGGGCTGCTCCAGCAGGACTCACTAACACCCTAAGAACGTTGTGGTATTTACTGAAATGCTCCCCTTTCAGATTTAACACCTGCTCCCCCCCCCCCCATGACAGGCAGACCCTTTGCAGCGAGGGGCTCAAAGCAACGAAGACTCCACAACGTGAAATTCTTGGCTTGCTTCCTCCTCGATCTCCCCATCAGTGGCTTCACCAGCTGTCTGCGGCCAGCAGTGGTTTCCTGCTGGTGCCTTTGCACACACAGTTCTGCATGGTTCACAGACCCCACCTTGCAGATCCAGTGTCTCCGGCTCTGCCCTGGGGACATGCCTCGGGTCTCACTCCTTGTCTCCAGGTCACAGTCTCCAGAGAAGATCCCACGATCCTTGTCTGTGCATCTCCCTGCCCCAGCTTGAGATACTCCGCTCTGTGCATGCAGAGAGGTGGCTTCACAGTGCACAGTGTCATAGATACGCGCGCTCAAGGAACTGACAGTAAATGAGTCAAGCCCTGGCTGCTGCCCTCCAGCTCCCAGTTCCTCTACCCCAACCCCACTCAGCACACACACCCGTCCTTCATTCAGTTCCCCATTCACTTCCTAGCGTCTCGCATGAACTGTTCTCTGCCAGGTCCTCAGTTCATTCTTCATCTCTTGACACCACCCCGTACGGTACCCAAGGGCACCTGCTCAAACACAGCATCTCCATTTTCTAAAGTCCAATGTCCCCAGAGCTCTGTACCCAGGGCTGCAGCCACAAGCCCCTCCTGCTCAGCTTCACCCACCCAGCACCTAAGGCACAGGTAGGACCCACCCTGAGTACACGGCTCAGGGACAACTTCCCCTCCCTAAACCCCTTCTAAATCCTCCCTTAACCCTAAACCTCACGCTCACAGTACAAAATCCACAACCAAAAGCCCTGGCACCCACATCCCTCATCTTTACCTCCACACACACCTCCCCTGGGAGTGCCAGCCCAGACCCCTGGCAGCACCCCACTCTTGGCTCTGGAGTCTTTCTTGATTGCCATGCCCCCCACCATGGGAAAGCTGTCCTAGATCAAAGGCCCCTGCTCCTACTCTTAGCCTGCACACCTGGCTTTGTAGCTCCACCCATCCCCCTCCCCCTGGCGCCTGTCCCCACCACACACACCACACATACCACCTACACTATGTACAACCATACACATATACTCACACACTCTACAGCACACACCACATACATGAGGCCATACATACCCCACACACATCCCACCCACATTTGTACCACATACATCATCCACACCAAACACACCATACATACTACACACACCATCACACAGCCACATACCCCATACACCCAGTATACACCATACACACCTCATACTACACTCACATACCCCACACATACATTCACACACACCACAAACACACCCAGGCCCTGGAGGACAGAAACAAGATCTAATCTACTTGTCCAGCTCTTCCTGAAATACCTTCACAGACACCAGGACAATGTTTTCAAATGATCCAGAGAGTGGGCTAATGATACCACGGACAGTAAAGGCTGCAGCGTGATAATAGTGGTTGATCCCAGGGACTGCCAGGGTTTGAGCTGTGACATATTCAGGGGTTTCTATAAGGAGGTGGTCGTGAAAGTCGGGCCGCCCCTCACCCAGTCAGGCTGCATGGGGCCATCAGATTCCCTCTAGTGAAGGAGCGGGCCGATGAGCACAGGTGAGGAGCAGGTGTGCCAGGGCCCTGCGGGCCAGGAAGCCGCTCAGAGCTGGACGCTTGCAACTGGCCAGGCCGGAGGCGCCGGGAGCAGTTGAGGGAGACAAGGAGGGAGGGCATGGAGGAGCGGGACGCAGGCGCAGCCCCAACCCCTTCTCCTGACCGCGAGCCCTGGAGGGAAGGCTTCGAGCCCGGCCAGCGCGGGGCAAACGCGCTGAATAAACGACTTTCACGATCCTCCGGTGTGTTCCCACCTGGAGAGCGAGATTGGAGCCACCGGAGGGCCCTGGGTGCCCCTGGGTAATGGCTCCACCAGGAGAATCGGAAGGGCGAGGCTTCCCTGGCAACTCCTGAGTGACAGCGATGGGATCAAGACGGGCCAGGGAAGACCCAGGGCGGTAAAAAGGAGACGGGAGGTGGTGAGAAGCGGTGCAGGGGCGGCGCGGGCCGAGCGAGAGGGATCGGCCCGCGCCGCCCCGACCTGGGCAGGGCCGCTTGCGGGGCGTGGGCGTGGCAGGTGGGGCCAGGAGGCGGGCTGGGAGGGGGCGACCGCCCCGGCACATGCGCAGGGAGCCCGCAGTGCTCTGTAAGGAGTGGCACTTTTTAAAAGTGCAGCCCGAGGCCAGCACGCTACCACCGGCACCTCTCTGTCCAGCGCTGGGTCCCCGCCACTTCTAGCCGCGCGCGTCCGCAGGCCCACACCACATCGTCCGGGGAAAGTCAGCCCAGCTCGCCACCATGCCGGTCAAAGGAGGCACCAAGTGCATCAAGTATCTGCTCTTCGGATTCAACTTCATCTTCTGGGTGAGTGAGCGCCACACGGCCGCCGCGCGCGCTCCTTTTCAGGCCCACCTGTTCCCAAGGGGATCGGCGAGGAGGTGGGGTGCCTCGGCGGCCGGCAAGGACCGCACCGGGCAGGCTGGGCAGGGCGGGAGGACTCTAAGAGGCTGCCAGCTGGCACCTCTGTCGGGGCGCGGGACCAGCCCGTTTCTCTGCTTGGCGCGCACTGGAGCGGGTCTGGGTCCACTCCAAGGGGCGGGCGGCCAGGAGAAGCGGGGCACCCGTGCTTCGGGAACCCAAGGTCTGGCGGGCAGTGCAGTTGGTAGCTGGGCAGCTGCTCTTCACCACTGCGGGAGAGAGAGGTCCGGCTTCCCGGGAGACCCCAGACCTTGGTGAAAGCCGAGAAGAACTCTGTGCGCCCTCAAAGTGGAGGAGGGGGAACCCGAACTTGGAGCTGCGGTGAGAAACATAGTCGCCCTCACTCTCGGGCAGCGACCTGAAAGACGAGCTGGGCTTGATTTTGTTTTCCCCCGAGGGCGATAAGGATCTTAACTGGAGAGAACTCTACCGGAGTCGGGAGCAAAGTGGGAGCAGATGCCTATCGGCGCCAGCAGTGGGATGAGTCCGGAGTTTCGGCACTTCCTGCCGGGCTCAGGTGCCCTTAGGTTGCCTGCCTCGGCTCGCCCGATCCGCCAGCCTAGCCCAGCAGAAAGCCAGGTGGGGCAGCAGACAGTGAGAGAACGCTCACCTGCAGGCGCCACGAGGGCAGGGCACTCCAACACACCCACTTGGCCATTAGAGGCTATGGGAGAAGAGTGTGTCCAGACCCTTAGGGGATTCGGGGACTTTTGTAACCTACTCTGGTGACCTCATCCACGGCCTCTGAAGGAAAGTGTGTGCCCCCTCCCACATTCCCGCAGGCTGGACAGGGTCTGGGAAGGTGGTTGGCTGCCCTACCCTTAGAAGAGTTCACTAGAGGGTTGGAGACAGGGACCCCAAAATGCACTTGTTCCCCTAGAGCTGATGACTGAATCCCTGAGACCCTCGGGGATACATTTGATCAACTGGGAGCTAAAGATTCAGTCTGCCTTTATGAGGTCAGCACACCCGACAGAGGACAGCACATAGGAGTGCCCCTGCCCAACCCTAGGCGTGCCTGCCCAGGCACCCTCCTGCTGCTGTTTCCAGCAGCCAGCAACAGCTTCCTCCTCTCCCCCAAGCTAGTGTCTCAGAAAAGAATGCTTGGGGCAGGCGTGTCACCATGCCCCACCCCACCCTGGTCCTTTGAAGAGCTTTCTCTATCCTTTGCTAGTCTGTGGGTTCGCCCTCAGCTGTGTGTCACAGGGAGCCCCCACATGCTCATCTCCACCCACCCCGCATGGCACATGCGGGAATGCCATTGGGAGCAACCCAGTGGCATTCCCGCATGGCACATGCGGGAATGCCATTGGGAGCCACCCAGTGCTTGCCTGGTGTGTTGCCTACTGGCCCACAATCTGTCATGACTATCTCCAGTCTGCCACCCCAATCGAATTCACAGCCCCCCACCCCACCTTACCCCTTGCCAGGCTAGGTGCTGCTGCTGGTTAGCAGTGCCGTCTGGCCTGCAGTGGGGATGACTCACTCTGGAAATGTTTGGGTTGAGAGCTGGGAATGGCGTTGGAGCTCCCACAGCCCAGCCCTATTGTAGCAGCGAGGAAGCAGGGAGCTAGACACTAGAGAGTTTGCCCTGGATCCCAGAGGGACGGCACCTCTGTGATAACCCCTCGGTCTCTTGCTGTCCCTCTCTTCTCTGCCACATCCGTCTTGCTGGGGAGATGGGCAGAGCCACATGTTCCTGAGTTAATATTCGGATTGCTCGTCATGTGTTGGGGGTTCCCTGTGGAGATGACAGTGGTGTCAGCTTTGGGCTGTGTCCTCTCTGTTTTTCAAATACAGAGCAGAACATGTCATCTCCCCTTGACTGATGACCAGGCAACTTGGTCCCCAGCCAGGTTAAGTTACTCATCCAGGTTCATGTGACAGGAGCAGATCAGAAATAAATCACTTTACCACCCCCTGCCCTGACCACCACCCCCAGTGGGAATGCAACAGGTGGGGTAAAGCTGTGTATTCCCAAAAGAAAAAAATTCTTTCCAAATTTTCATTTGAAAACGCCAAATGCCTGCAGCAGCCAGGGTCGGGCTGGGCTGAAACCAGGAGCTGGGATCTCATTCCAGGTCTCTTCCTCCATGATACCACCGCTGCCTCCCCAGGGTTTGCCATGGTAGGATGCTGGCGACAACAGCCAGAGCCAGGAACCAACCCGCATACTCCAATGTGTGATGTAGGTGTCTCAACAGCCAAGCCAGGCGCCAACTCCAGGAATCTTCTAAAGAAAGCATGATCTAAGGAGAACTGCTTGGGCGGTGGTGATGTCACCTCTTTCCTTTCCCTTCTAAGACCACAGAGAGAGATACACTTGGCATTTGGAACCTGATAGAGATCTTGAAAAGCAGGAGTGGTGAGGCCAAGAGCATGCCCCACCCCCCGCCTCCCTGCATCTCCTGTGCCGAGGCTGCTGTACTTGGGCCATGTGAGGTCTCAGGCCGGGATAGAAGCCAACGTCACCTCGGTGGCAGTGGGCCAGGCTGCCTCTTCCTTGGCCCTGCTCTCGATCGCAAGGGTCACTCCGTGACAGCTGTGCAATCCGCTGCCCACTGCTCCGTGTCCCACGTGGGATGCCCACAGGCAGACCTACAATCAGGCCGTTTTTCCAACACCCCCAGAACCAAACCTCCTGACTCTGTCTTGGTGGTTTTCTGTATTTTCTTCCAACTTCCCTGCCCACTGCCCCTCCTCCCCTTAAAACAAACAAAACAAAAACAATGGCCTAGTAGGTAAAATCCTCACCTTACACACACTCGGATCCCATATGGGAGTTAGTTCTAATCCCAGGTGCTCCATTTCCCATCCAGCTCCCTGTTTGTGGCCTGGGAAAGCAGTTGAGGATGGCCCAAAGCCTTGGGACCCTGCACTCACATGGGAGACCCGGAAGAACCTCTGGGCTACTGGCTTCGGATTGGCTTAGCTCTGGCCATTGCAGCCACTTGGGGAGTGAATCAGCAGACAAAGATCTTCCTCTCTGTCTCTCTTCCTGTGTATATCTGCCTTTCCAATAAAAATAAATAAAATCTTTAAAAAAAAAACAGTCAAGAGGGGAAAACATCTTCCTAATGTCAGAGTGATAAGCAACCCTGGACTTGGTGCTGTGAAGGGCTAAGGGCTAACCCAGAGACATGCCGTTCCCATTTACTGTCTGGGTCCTAGAACTGCATGGCCATGGGTTTCTGCCTTTTTCTTGGAGTTCCTAGGACAAAAGAGGGGAAGACTTGGCCAGAATGAGTGAACCTAGTCCCTCCTCTCCCTCCGTCTCCCCCTTGCTCTCTGTAACTCCCCCCACCCCAGCCCTCCCTTGGGGATAGAAACAGCAGGTGTTTCTCATTCCCAGAGGAGAAATAGTGTCGCCTGGCCCTGACCTGGGGTGGCGAAAGTATGCAGAGAGGCCTGGTGAGTTGGAACTTGGCTTCCTTGTCTGTCAAACCAACAGGTTGGAGCAAATGGACTGGAAAGATCCCATCAAACTGGGCCTTGAAACCAGCCCCACCCCAACCCCTAGAGCAAGAGGACCTCACCACCCAGCCCCAGGCTGCTTCCACCAGGAGTCCGCTCCTCCCCTCCCCTCCCCTACCATGCCTCCCGTCTTTGCCACCTCTTCCTGCCCCTGTGTCAGCCTCCATCTCGCTTGTTTGTGTCGCTGCAATGCATTTGGTTGGGGTGGGTGGCCCTAAAGAGAAGCCCTAAGGTAGCAGGGTTCACAGGGACCGGTGACAGAGTATGGCTGAGCAGAGCAGCAGCAGCCAGAGCTCCTCCAGCTTTGTTGCGCCTGGCAGAAACTGGCTGGCTTGGAAGGGGGTTGGTGGGGGGAGGAGCAGGGGCTGCGCAAGTGTAGACCACAGAGGGAATTGGCTTGGCACCCCTGGTGCCCAGACCGCCCAGGCTGCTTGCTGGGGAAGCTGGTTCTGTTTGTACCGAGACTGGCAGGTTCCAGCAGAGGTGAGCTGAGGCCAGGTGTCTCCATTTGCAAGGGGGAAAAAAAGGGTTCAGCCTGCCCAGGCTCCAGCCCTGAAAGTCTAGTGTGTAGATCCGGCTGTAGCAAAAGCATTCTGACACACATGTGTGGTGCACACACTCACTCCCTCACTCTACTCTCTGCCACTTTCTTTTCAAGTGGCCCCAGGCCCCCATTCCAGACCCTACTCTTTTTGTGTCCAAAGGAAGCAGCTGCTGGGTGCAGCCCCAACTTTAGCACTATCCCAGGCTACCCCAACCTCTCCTTCCCCACTCCCGCTGGAGCCGTCAAGCCTCCTTCTATGGCTTTGGTCACATCCATCAGTGCTGTCACACCTCCCTTTGGGACGGGTGGTGGGTGGGAGCTGTTCCCTTTTGCACACAGAGCTTTGTGACGTGTGTGTGTGTGTGTGTGTGTGTGTGTGTGTGTTTCTGTTTGCTTTCCCGTTCCATTTTGTAAGGGGGTATAGCCTTAGGACTGGGCGCCCAGTGCGGCTTAATGATACCTTGAGTTTATAAGGGTGCTTTCTGTGCTAAGCAATACAGACCCTGATGTTCCTGTCTGGGCGCGACTGAGGGGCAGAGGAGGGACCTGAGGTCTCTGGCTGGCTGTGGCCTCTCTGCAAAGACCCCGTGGGTGGCTTCTCAGCAGCAGCTCATTATAGACAGACCTGAGTGTGTGAGGTTTGTACCCATGGGGTACCTCCTGCCCATTCTGTTGTGGTGTAGAATGCTACAGCATGAACCCCAGCCACCCATCTGTGCCGTAGCATGGGCTCACCACATTGGCTTTTTTTCAATTTGGAGGATTTTTTTTTTTTTTTTTTTTGGAAGTAGACCAACAGTTGTTCTCATTTCTTGGGGGGAGAGAAGAGTGCTGTCCCTGTCACTGTCCCAAGCGACATTGTCACTTGTCATCGAGCAACGGCATGCAGCTGGGGCAGACAGAGCCCTGTGTCCCCATGAGAGAAATTTTGTCAGAATTGCAGCCATCCAGTAACTTCCTTCTCCCCGCAACTCCCTCCAAAAATATCTGGCCTGGGATAGTTTTTAAGTACTGTGCACTGCTTTGGGAGATTGTAGCCTTTGGGGTGACTCCTCGGGAGACTTGGCAAGAAGCATCAGGAACCCCAAGTTCTCCCTGGTCCAGTGTGAACCAAGCTGGAGCGCTGCTTCCCCACCCCCTCCTCACTCTGACTCTCAGCTTAATCATTGCTCAAGGAGTGGCTTGTGGCTCTGCAACAGTTTAATATGTGTTCTGTACTTCTGGTCTACCCAGAGCCCAACTCACTCAGTGTCCAACTGAGCCCTGCCTTGTGAGTTAGGTGTACCTCCCCCCAACCCCCACCGCCTAGCTTGAGAAAAGCAGAATGCTCTTCTGTGCTCCTCCTCCCCACCCAGGGGAGACTGGGAGGCTCTGCCCGACTTACTCTCATCTCTGGGGAAGGAGAACTGTTAGGGGATCTGGGCCACAGCCAGCATAGTTCTAGAACAAGGGAGGATTTGTCGTCTACAGAGTGGCCCAGGTCCATCTGACTCCCAAGAGGGTCCATGGGAGACAGTAGATTTGGAGAAAGCTCAGCCACCTGGTTTTTATTAAGGATCCTTCTTGCTCAATCCTCTTGCCACACATGGCACACGAGAGCAGAAATTATGACTGTTGCTGTCTCTGTGAGCACAGTCACCCTCCAAGGCCTCCCCGGCACATGTTCAGGGTCCTGCGCTGGAGCAGACCAGTGGACTGCAATTGCTGCCAAAGGTTCTGCTTTTGCAAACCCGAGCTACTCAGTGCCTGGAGGCCACTCCTTGCTCATGCTCCTTTCTCATCCTCCCAGTGGGAGCTGAGAGTTGAGGTCCCAGGAGAGTCCCCGGCTAGAATGTTAGAAGTACTGTAGAAGAAATCGGGCAGCTCTGTTCAATTCAAAACAGACTGCTGGAGCATTTTGGTTTGAGTTTCCTGGACATGTGCGTTTGTAGAGTCTGAAGTTGCTAGAGTCTGCTAAATGATCAGATTGGTGGGTTAATGCTCCCAGTGGGACGGTCAGCAAGCTCACCCTGCCTGGGCTCCTCCTTGCTGCTCTGCAGGTCAGTAGAGGTTTGATGCTGGTGTCCAAGTCAACCCCCTAGGTGAATGGGGCAGCGTGCCACCTTACACGCACGCCTCATCCAACTTGGGAAGGGCTTGGGGTAGGAGCTGGCCTCCGCTGAGCAGCCCCACCCCAGGGAAGATCATACACCCCCAAGGACAGGAGATGCTTCCCATTAAGATGACTTCCTCTCCCTTGGGTGATACGGACACCTTGGGATAGAGGCTGTGGATTTAAATCTATTGTGATTCACAAACATCATACATTATTATTAATTTTTTTTTGTGGTTTCTTTGAAGGCAGGGAAATGGACAGAGAAAACTTCCGTTTGCTAGTTCCTTCCCCCAAACACCCACCACAGTGACCAGGATTGAGCCGGAGAGAAGGCAGGAGCCCAGATGCAATCCATGTCTCCAGTATGGGTGGCAAGGGCCCAGGTATTTGAGCCTTCACCTGCTGCCTTCTCAGACACAGCAGGAAGCTAGACTCGCAATCTAGTGACTGGGACTTGGATCAGCCACTCTGATACAGGATGTGGACTTCCTAAGCAAGCACCTTAACCACGGTACCAACACCTACTCCCCATCCATTTCAACACTACCAAACACTTTTCAACTTTCTTTCCACCAGCCTTGGAAAATCACTCCGTACTTTCCACCTCTCCAACCAGATTCTAGCCCTGACCCATGCTAAGATATGTAATGCTTTAGAGACCTGAAAACTCACTGACCATGGAAATAATGTTCTCTCCTGGTACTGGGGATGGGCATTCTGTGATGCGGCAGCTGCTTTCTTGTGTCCTGGGTGTCTCTGGGATCTGTGTTGTGTCACAAGAGCATGCCCAAAGTAAAGGGCCTGTGGTGGTGCCCTCTGCCCTTTGCTTGGCAGCTGGTGCTGCAGGGAAAGGGCAAAGGCTCCAGGCTCCACTATGCCTCCAGGGAGACAAGGACAATGACCACTTGATAGCCACAGTCCCCTCTGGGGCTAAGTTCCCAGTGGAGGGGGTGGCAGTAGCAGCGCCAGCTGAGAAGAAACAGTGCCCAAAGTGCTGCTCGTGTCCAGTCAGCTTTTTTCTGGCCACTGGAACAAGGGTGTGATGCAAGCGCTGGGGCCAGAAGCCAGTGGGAGGAAGCCCCAGTTGGTTTGGTGGCTCTGTCTGTTGGCCATGCCAGGCTCAGCGGGCACCTCCAGTCCTGGTATCCACTGCAGGTACCTGCCCTCCCTTGCAGGTGGACTCCCTTGGGTCTTTCCGTATATGAGGTAACACTTTTAAATGGGTCACTTATGGCAACGAGGGAGAAAGGACACAAGGAGAAAATCCCGGTTCCGGAATAGAAGAAACAGTGGAATAATAGACGAAAGCCCTGCTTGGGATGCCTGCGTCCCATCTCTGAGTGCTGGTTCAAGTCCCAGTTGCTCTGCTGCCAATCACATTTCCTGCTCATGGGCCCCGGAAGATGGCCCAGAAGGTGGCCCAAGTGTGTGGGCTCCTGCTAACCACATGGGATTCTGACATGGAGTTCCTGGAGCCTGCTGTTGCAGACATTTAAGGAGTGAACCAGTGGATGCAAAACTCTGTCCCTTCCCTCCCCTCATCACTCACTCACTCTACCCTTCACTTGAAAACAGTACAATAAGCAGTTCAACTAAATATGTGGAGTTGGCACTCAGTTCCAGGTCCAAGTTCTATTTCTGCTGAGTTTGCCATGTGATCCAAGACAAGCATTTTAACTTCTGTGCCCTGGTTTTGGTTTTCTCACCTGATGAAAAGAAAGAGTATAACCTACGTGTTGACCCTGCTGCAGAAATTAAGTCATTGAGGTGAAGTGCCTGAGTGGGCTACAAACTATAGATAGCACATAATTGAGTACTGGCCAGCTTGACAGGGCAGAGAACTATTGTGAAAGTGGCAGAGGGAGGGGCTGGTGAGATGGCTCAACAGGATAATCCTTCAGTTTGCAGCACCGGCATCCCATAGGAACACTGGTTTGTGTCCCAGCTGCTCCAGTTCCCATCCATCTCCCTACTTGTGGCCTGGAAAAGTAGCAGAGGATGGCTCAAAGCCATGGGACCCTGCACCCACTTCTGGGAAGACCCAAAAGAAGCTGCTGGCTCAGCTTCAGCCGTTGTGGCCATTTGGGAAGTGAGCCAGCAGATAGAAGATCTTTGTCTTTCCTTCTTTCTGTAAATCTGCCTTTCAAATCAAAATAATTAAATCTTTAAAAGAAGAAGAAAAAGACAAAAAAGAAGCAAGTGGCAGGGGGACATTAGGAGGGGATAGGTTGGATCCAGGAGTGTGGGAATCAGAGCCTCCCCAACCCCAAAGTGGACCTGGGAGCTCTCCTTTGCTGTCACTGTCCATGTGCCCCAGGGTCAAAGGCTGTAGAGGAAGGGACTTCACCCACCTCACAGTGCAGGCCCTGTTGTGAGTGGTTCCCCAAATGGAATGCCAGCTGGCTGTCCACGTGGCTAAAACACGTGAGCCAGGGTGGGTGCACACACAATTGCCAGGGCTCTCGACATGGTACATATGATGGCTAGCCAACGTGCGGCGTTCTGGAATTTACAAAAACATCCCCCCCCCCAGCAGTTCCCCCACATCAGATTTGGGTTACGATGAGATCCGCAGCAAGGAGATTTATTTCTGGAGCAGCTAGTAGATGCTAGGTACCTGGCAGGCTGGCAGTGAACACTTGAAATCAGAATTCTTGTTATTTAGAAAGAAGTTTGCTTTGGTTGGTACCTGCCTCCCGCACCTACCCTTCCCTACCCTACCCTTCCCTACCCTAACCTACCCTAACCTACCCTAACCTACCCTAACCTACCCTACTCTCACCCTCGCCAGGCAGCTGCAGCCCCTAAGCAGGAACACACTGGTATGAGCCCGAAGGCAGGTGCTGACTTGGTCCTTTCTCAACTCTTGAACTTGTTCAGACCAGGTAACTGCCTCATTTCCATAAAGGTTTGCTGAGAGCAAGCTTCCCTGACCCTTCATCCCCTGCCACACCCCAGGGAGTGCAGGAGGCAGAGTGGCTTGAGATCTGGGCCTAGAACGCAGTAAGTTGCTGGCCTCTCTGAGCCTGTTGCCGCATCCAGTTCTGGGCTGAGGATAAGCCCTCCCCCCAGAAGAGAAGGCAGAATGCACTGGTGCAGCCAATGTCCCGGCATTCCTCCTGCCAAAGCCGCTTACTGTTAACATTCCTAATGGGAATGTCCCCTGCAAGGGACCCGCTCCAGCCTGGAAACTTTAATAGCCCATGAGAGCCGAGCATAGCAGGATAATGGCGCCAACAGGCTGCAGCTGTCTTGGGGGTGCTCTAAGTTGAAGCCCCATAGTCCGCAAGCAGTACGGATAGGCCCTAGCAATCAAGGCAACAAAATGCTTTTTTGAAATTTTACTATTTTTGCAATCTTGATTGTTTTTGTTCCTCTTTGTGGTGAATTGTTTGAGTGGTAGGGTACAGATCTCATAATCTTCTTGGGGTTTAGGGTACTTCATGGCCACAGGCAAAAGTGTGTCTCCCTCACCTCCACACACACAAAAACAAAAACAAAAAAACCTAGCTTCTCCTGGCTGGGTGTGGATCCCCCACTCTCCTAACCTGCCACACAGGTGGTGTGAGAAGTTCTTAGTAGTAGTGCCAGAAGCTTCCTAGGACACAGGTTGGGGGTGTGAGGTACCTATCAAAACTATTCCGTTAGAGAGGCGGCAGCACCTCCCTAAGTGCCCTTAAGCTTCCCGCCCTTAGCTGCATAACAAAGGTAATGACAGCCAACTTAGGGCCTTGGAGTGGGAGAGTGAAATGATGGGATTTGCAATGCAAAGTTCTCAGAAGTGCGGCTGCTTCAGAGCCCGAGGATGGGAAGGTGCTTTGATGCTTTGATGCGTGGCTCTGGCCTACCCTTCTTTCAGCTACAGAGTTTGTCCTCCAGGTTCGCAGCCACCCGTGTCTTCTCCACGAAACTGCATTATCACTCGGGGTTACTCATGCTGAAATCTTGCTGCTAGCCCTCTGTCCTTTCTAGCACTAGCAGGGGACTTATCTTTCCATCTGTTTCCAAAACACTTCCAGCATCTTCCCAGCTTGCAGCAAGTGGCTGGGAGACATACCAGTTTCTCAGTTGGCTTGGAAATGCCCCGGAAGGATGCCTCCTCGCCTGGTGGAGTTGAACTTGGCATTGGATTCCTGTTAAAATTTGAAAGGAAAAAAAAAATTCTTTGCTTCCAAAAAAAGAAGGGTGGTCTAGCACCTCTCCTTCAATTTACTCCTTGTGCCTCCCACCAGAATAGAGTACTCTCACCTAGAAAATGCTAGAACATTCTAGAACCTCAGAACACCCAGGAACCTTTTTCCAGAGAGGGGAAGAGTAGAAGCCACCATTGCCTCTTGTGTGGACACCTTGTAAAAAAAATCAGAGGCTGAGTAACAGCAGGCCCTGTAACTGCGGGATGGGGAGTGGTCAGAGCCCTCTGGACCTCCCCCTTAGTCTGTGGCTAACACCCTCGGTCTAAATAGCAGCGGACAAGCAGTGGCAAGCTGAGGAACCCTCACCACCTGGCTTCAGTGTGAGCCACAACATTATGCCAAATTTAAGCGTGTCCAGGCTAGTCTCCTTCCCTGGGAGGTCCCACCCACCAAGGGGGCAGGGAGGGGACACAGTGTGGGAAAGAGGGTCCTCCCCATGCACCTGCTCCTGTTTGAGCCCCCACCTCCTTACACTGGCTGTGTCCTTTTGAGTGGGCTGCTTCACAGCTCTGAGCCTGATTCGCCTGGGAAATAAGAATGAGGAGAGGATTGGTAAACCGCCTCCTCGAGTTCAGAGAAGTAGTAGTATTGTGGCTGAGATGTCTTTGCCCTTCCTGCCGGAAATCAACAGTGCAGCCAGGTAACCTTCAACGTATCCAACAAAGTCCTTTCTGCTCAAAGCCTGGTATACTGGAAGGAATAAAATCCACTCACATGCAGTGGCAGTCCGGCCTAAGAAGGCAGGGGCATGTGCTGGTCAGGTGGTGGGAGGCACTCACCTGCCCCTTTCATCATTAGGGCTTTCCTGTTTCAATGATTAATTATTTATTTATCTGTGAGACAGTTCACTCCCCAAAGGCCCGCTTCAGCTGGAGCTGGAGCAGAGAGCTACCACCTGCTGCCTCTCAGAGTGCCCATTGGCAGGAAGTTGTAGTCTGAGTGGGGCCAAGACCAAGGCACTCCAATAGGAGAATGCAGAAATTCCAAGAGGTGGGCTCCCTCACTGTACCCAGTGCCAGCCCCTCATTGGGTGGGACCTCATGTTGGAGAGAGGGAAAGAGGCTTACAGGACCCCGCATGGTGAGTGTGCATTTGAGCGCCAAATGCAGGTTCCAGCTTGAACCCCACTGACTTCCAGGACCTCTGGGTTTAACATGGACCTGTGCAGCTTCTACTTCTGGTTCTCTCTTGCCTCCTTCTTCTTCTGTGGCACCCCATGGCCTTACAGAGGTGTGGGGAGTGGGGTCAGAACCAGTGCCCCCTCCCCCAGATTTCAGTGTAAAGTGGCTGGAAGCCCTTACTCTGGGCGCTTAGAGCTACCAGAAAGCTGACACCTCCTGCCCCTACGCTGCTTCTCAGCTTGGGGTCACAGAAAGCTATTCAGGTTCTGTAGAACCTACCCAGACTTAAGATTGCATCAGAGTCTTGCTTGGGGAGATCCGTTCAAATCCAGCACACAGCCCCTCCCTCCCTGTCCAAAGTTAACTCCAGGTTTGCAAGTGTGCTGTTCCCAGGTGCTGTTGCAACACACTTGGAAACCAGGAGCTATGCCTGGCCAGGTAAGTGCCCCGGGGGGCGGGGGGACTTCCGCCTTGGCTGGGGCCTTTCAACTCACACAGGAAGACTACAGCTAGCCTGTGCCCTCCCCTTGTCAGTTCTTTAGCTAAGCAGGGCCTGTCACAGGTGGTTGTTTGTCTTTTTTCCCCCTTGCTGATTAGCATGGGTTTGATTTTGTTGTTGTTGTTGGGGGAGGAGAAGGGAGACCTCTGATCTTGCCCAAGGTGCCTGCTTTGGAAATTGGAGGAGAAGAACACTGGGAGAGGATGGGAGGAGGCCCCTGATGAGGGTGCCGGGTGGGGAGGTGTCAGGGAGAGGGATCCTGTTTGTTCTTGCTGGCAATTGCCAGGTCCAGCCTCCTGACTCCCAGGCTTGGCATTCCGTGGTGAATGGAGAGATTGCCGCTCCACGGTTGCCGTGGAGACGAGTGAGGCCAGAGCCCGCAGGTCTGGATGGCCTGACTTGTTTTTGAAGGATGTGTGGACCTTGCCGGCCTTATCTCTGCTCTGGCGACTTTCTCAAAAGTGAGGCGGAGGCCTGGGGGCCTGGAAACAGCTGATGGAGGGGGAAACCTTGCCGGAAGTCCTGGGGGGAAGGAGGGCAGACATGACCAGCCCATTAGAAAATGTAACTGAAGACCAGGGCTGATAGGCATCTCACAGAAGGAGGGAATTAAAGTGAGGAAGATTGCCTCTCCATGGTAATCGCTCCTTTCCACGGAGGCATCTGCCCAGGTCGGCCGCAGTTCCGGGCTGAGCCAGCCGCCACCTCCCTCAGCACTGCTTGCCCGCCCATTTCTCTGTGGCCAGTCCCGGCTGGCTTCAGCAGAGGCCCCAGGAGCCGCTGGTGTGTGAAAGCAGAGTAAATTTAACCATCACTGAACAGACTCGCACAGAAACCGACAGACAACACCCCAGTGTCCCAAGCTACCCAGCCCCCTCCCAGCCGGCCTCTGGGATCAAGAATGCCTCCCAGTGTGAACTCAGTGTTACCCGTGTCCACTGCGTGGTATCCTCACTTTCTATGTGGATCATGGGCAAGCGGGACAAGATACACAGACCCCATCCACGCACCTTTACACACCTACAATCCTGGGGTGCAGCCACTCCAAATAGAAGTCAGTTTGGAGAAAGTGCGGACGAGCAACATTAAAAAAAAAAAAAATAGGTAGGGTTGGGATGGGATGGTACGATGGCGTAGCAGGTAAAGCCATCACCCTCCAACCGTCCTATAATGATGCCAGTTCGAGTCCTGGCTACTCCACTCCCATCCAGCTCCCTGTTAATGTGCCCCAGAAACTAACAAAGATGGCCCAAGTGTTGACCCCATGTGGGAATTGGCCTGGCACAGCTCCAACCATTCTGACCACTTGGGGAGTGAACCAGCAGGTAGACGATCCCTTAACAAATAAAATCTTAAAAATAATGGACAGACACGAGGTCCTGTTATGGAAGAGGGCACTAGAGAGCACGAGCTGACCTCCCAGTTGTCTGCCAAAGAAACATTTCTCTTGCAAGTGGGCTTTGTCCTGTAGACAAGCATGGTTCTTCGCCAGCTGAGAGCTGGATGGGGTGTCAGCCCCTCCAACACACACTCACTGTGAAGTTTTAAATGCAGTTGAGTTTCTTATGCGCAGTTAATTCCCGCAACCAAAAATACCAGACTCTACGAGGTACTTTAGGAGGTTTTTATTCCAGCAGGGTAGGAATGGAATGAGGGTGGGGGAGCAAAGAGGAAAAGGGAGAGGGGCACACCTGAGGGCTCCATTATGCCATTCCGGTGAGCCCCAAGGTGTAGGGGACTGGTTGGGAGGGGCCTAGAGGCAGGCCCCAAGGGATTGGTGCCTGAGATTGTCACAGGTGATTGCCTGAGGAGGATTGATAAGTGGGCCTGGTTGGGGAAAGGGCTGGAGAAATTGGTGGGTGGGGTTTCCAGGTAAAATGCCAGGAGGTTACATCTGATTGGACGACTGGAATTGCGTGACTTTCATGAGCTGTGAGAAGGAAGTGGCTCCAGTCCAGGGTGGCAGGGTCTCAGTGTCCGGAACCATATTCGAACCACTCCTGACACACACAGCTTGACATTTCCTCTTCATCCAGGCAGCTCCTCTCTTTGGCCCCTGCTCATCTCTGCACATCCACTCCAAGAGTTGTTGCAGACACACTGGCCTGTTGTGCGTGCTCCCCACCTGTGCACTGCTTGGAGCCAGTTCTATGAACTTGGTGCAGGATCTTGGGGTCCTGAGTGCTGTTGTGCTTTGGTTTCTTTTCTTTTTTTTTTTTTTTCTTTTTAACCAAAAAATACATTTTTTTTCAGCCTTCAAAAAGAAAATTGCTCTTTTTCCAAAATATTCATAATTGACTTACAAAAATGGACATACACTATATCCAAAACATTTCCCTTTAACAGGAAACTTGGCTTTCCAGCATCTAAACATTAAAAAGTTTTGGTGGTTTAAAAAAAAGAAAAAGTTGTGTTGTAGCACAGGAGCTAGTGGAAATTCCAAGGAAGTTCGCTCACACTTAAGGCCTTTCTTCTCCCGGCACCAGCATTGTGATATCATTTCCATTTAGCAAAAAAAATGATCTAATTTAGTGATCCTTCTTCCTTCTGGTATGATTTCTTCCAACGCCATATTGGCAGTCATCAAAGCCGAGTGTTGTGCCAACAATTTCTTGATCCATCTTCATCACAATGTGCATCCTCGAGCCTGCACATTTCTCCACCTTCTCCAGCGACGGCTGCTGCAGCGGTTGTCATGTCAGCCACCACGCTTTCCTTGAGCTCCAGGTGTGCCTCTCGGTGTTAGCTTTCTGGCAGGATCTGCTGGGTGACTTGCGGACACTTCTGTGGTCCTCACGCCTTCAGTTTTGCTTTGAGGGGGCTATCAGCATGCAAGAGACAACCGTGCCGTGTGGACCGACGTCCTAAAGCTGATGTCAGCCCCAGGTTGCCTAGGTTTCACCCAAAAATGGGGATGTCTAAATGACCTTTGAGGGGCACATGTGCTGGCCAGAGCTACAGGTAGAAAACAGCAAGGCATGGACTTGTCATGAACTTTTATAAGATTTTATAGGGCCAGCGCCGTGGCTCCAGGCTAAATCCTCCACCTTGCAATGCCAGTATCCCATAGGGATGCCAGCTCATGTCCTGGCTGTTCCACTTCTGATCCAGCTCCCTGCTTATGGCATGAGAAAGCATCAAAAATGGCCCAAAACCTTGGGACCCTGCACCCATGTGGGAGACCCAGAAGAAGCTCCTGACTTCAGATCAGCTCTGCTGTGGCTATTGCAGACATTTGGGGAGTGAACCAATGGATGGAAGATATCGCTGCTTCTCTCTGTAAATCTATTAAAAAAATAATTTTTAAGCATTTGCTCTGAAATTTCATTGTGACATTTATGGCTTATAAAAAAGAACTGGTTTTTGTGTGGTTTTTTTAAGATGCATTTATCTATTTGAGAATCTGAATTAGAGATCTTATCTGCCAAGACTGAGGTAGGCCAGAGCCAGGAACTTCATCAGGATCTCCGACATAATTGATAGGAACTGATGTACTTGGTCTATCTCTGCTGCTTTTTACAGGTTCATTGGCAGGGGGCTAGATTGAAAGTAGAGCAAACAGGCATCTGTGTAGTATACCAGCATTGTAGGCTGCAGTTTTGCCTACCATGCTACAGTGCCAGCCACAAAAGAAAAATCTTTGTCATCTGCCAAGTACTCTCCATCCAGCTGTCTTGCTTTGTGGGTTTGGTTTTCTGTTTCTTTTTGTTTTTGTTTCTGGGCAGGTCACTGGACTGAGTCCTTCCTGGCTCTTGTGGTGAGGCATCAGAGGATACATGAAGACAAAAAGCTGAGTTAAGAAGGGAGGCTTGAGCAAAGGGAGAGGAGATATGGATGTTCCAGAAAGTCTGTCTTTTTCATTTTTATGTATATGGGAGGCAGAGAAGCAGAGATCTTGCCCATGCTGCTTCACTGCCCAAATGTCCACAGCAGCCAGGAGCTTGGTCCAGGTCTCCCGCGTAAGATCCCACAGAGACCGAGAGAGCCGGGCTGTCACCTGCTGCCTGCTCCAGCGTGTGCTGGCAGGAGGCAGGAGCGGAGCCAGGACTGAAATCCTGCAGGCATCCCAAACAGCATCTTAATCCCCGTGCCAAACACCTGTCCAGTGGGAGACTTTCACTGACATAATCCTTCATTGATTGTTTGCTAGTGGCTATTTGTCCAAGATGTGGTTAGGGTGGGGGAGATGCAAACATGTCTAAGAAGGATCTTGGGGTCACATGAGACCTCAGATGGGCACCCTGTCAGAGGGAGGGTCTGTGACAGGACAGTGACATTACATTTCCAGGACTGTGGGTGGGCAGGGAGGCAGGAGGGCGGGGAGACTGTGGACCTCTTGGTGGGGATACATGAGTCTAGGGGGCTGTTCCTGGAGAATGGGGTCTACCGGAGGCTGAGGTGTTGAGGAAAAGAAAGGAGGGCTCAAGGATGTCATAACATGGGAGGACTAAGTAAGCAAAGGCCATGGTTTGGGGGCCACGACGGCCAGCTATCTGTGGCCTTCCAGAGAAGTGGCTGCTACCCTGACCACGGTGACCAACCATCTGCAGCTTTCCAGAGACGTGGCCACTGCCCTGCGTGGGGCAGGAGCGGTCTGGCAGGAGGAGGTGAGGACTCTGGGTGGGGATTTGCTATGAACGCAGGGCTTCAAGCAAAGAAGAGCAGGGCAAGGAGGCTGCTGGGTTTTTACAATCAGGAAACCTGCCTCTGTGTTGTCCACAGGTGACAGGAACAGCAAAGAGGTTCATGCACGGGACAGGTGTCTTCATGATGTGGGCGCTTGGGGTAGAATTATTTCACAGCCACAAAAACGTTCTACTGGAGAGACGCGTTCTCTGTGACTTCTCACCACTTGTCACTTTGCATTATCTGACTTAACGTGGCATTGTTATAGCCCAGAAAGCAGCATTGGTTGCCTCTTTCCCTTTTACAAAAGCCCAGATGAACCCAAGTTTCCCCTCCTTCCCACTTATGTACCGTGTCTGTGCCAGGCATGCCCAGGCCAGTTGTCAGACCTTAAGCCGTTGTGCTCCGTGCCACTTGCTGTCTCTCCTCCCCTCCTTGCCTTGGTCCATGATCTTGGCTTTTGACAAGTGCCCATCAAGGATCCTGTAGCCAGTTGCATGTTTTTTTCCTGGCCCATTGTCTCAGAATTTTAAAAAAATATATATCCAGTAGAGCAAAGAAGAGGGGAAAAAAAATCCTCCCCCTTCCTCCCCCCGCTCCTGCACGTCAAATGGATGGCATCGGTTTTGGCCAGATGGCAAAGAAGTATTTCCCAACAAATGTAGAATGTTTCCATTTGGCTTTTGTTTCCAACAAAAGCGGCAGCGAGGCAGATTGGACAAGCCCTCGGGCCAGGGGTGGAGGCACTGGAATCTTCTGTGCCCACCAGTTGCTGTCCTCTCTAGGGGCCCGTGAGCTGGGGGGTATGGGTCTCTGGGTACTTGCTTTGCATCCAGGCTCTTGCCCTACCACAGAATTAAGAATTCTTTTTTTTTTTTTAAGATTTACTTATTTTTATTTGAAAGATAGAGAGGAGAGACAGAGAAAGAGGTCTTCCATCTACAGTTTCACTCCCCAAATGGCCACAAGGGCTGGGGCTGAGCTGATCTGAAGCCATGAGCCAGCAGCCTCTTTCAAATCTCCTATTTGGGTACAGGGCCCCACGGACTGAGGCTGTCCTCCACTGCTTTCCCAGGCTGCAGGCAGGGATCTGGATGAGAAGTGATGCAACTGGTACCCACATGGGATACCAGTGCTTGGGGATGGAGGATTAGTCTGTATGCTACCATGCTAGCTCCCAGAGCTAAGAAATCTAAGCAGAGACATGGTAACATGCACAGGATTGAGTAACATAGACCAGCTAGGTACGCTGTTGTCGTGTTGTTTAAGGAACGACAGACAGGGAAAGCCTGCAGGGACCCTGTTAAATGCAACCATTGTGGGTCCGACTGCATTCTCGATCCACGCCTGGTGGGTTGAATCATGAACACAGCGGCCAATTGTATTCTGCTTTATAGAGTCCCTTGAGAATTGAGTTGCTGCCTTTTTCAAAGTTTTATTCTTTTGTTTTTTTAATGAGGAACAGAGACATAGAGTCCTCTGCCCTGTCTACCAGTTGACTCACCCAAAACCAGAGCAACAGCCTGGGCCGGGCCAGGCCAAAGCTGGGATCCAGAAACTCTATCCAGGTCTCCCTCTTGGGTGACAGCCAACTACTTGAGGCATCACATATCTCCTAACAGGATGTGCATGAACAGGAAGCCAGAAACCGAGCTCAGGTGCTGTGGTAGGGGAGGTGGTTCTTGATAGGCACCAGCCCAGAGCAGATGGCAGCCCAAGGAGCATGGCCACGCACTCTCTCCAGGACCGAGGCAAGAGGAAGCGGGTTCCCAGCTAACTCCAACCCCAGAACTGCCTGTGCACCTGCATGCCTTAGGGTTCCCAGCCTGATTTTGCAGGGGAGCATTCTCCAACAGGAAGCCAGCAGACTTAGCCTCCCAACTCCCACGCCTCCAGAGTTGGGGTGGAGGGTGGGAAAGTATCACTTCCCACTTTTAATTTTGCGGTGCACCCAGGAAAGAACCGGCAGCAAGGTCATGACCTATTGTTGAGTCCAGACCCCATCACTGTCACCCATGCAGTGGTGCTAAGCTACGCCCACAGATTCCAGCCTGAGCTGCTCCTCCCAGCTGTGCCCCACACATCAGGAGCACTCTGAGAGTGATGCTCCTGGAACTGCGAGAACCCAGGGTCTGAACAAGAGCACCTGAATTGAGCACTGAGCCCAAAGCTCTCAGGAGTTTCTTTTTGTTTATTTGTTTTGTTTTGAGAGAGAG
The DNA here is from genome assembly GCF_030435755.1 of Ochotona princeps. Taxonomy (NCBI): domain Eukaryota; kingdom Metazoa; phylum Chordata; class Mammalia; order Lagomorpha; family Ochotonidae; genus Ochotona; species Ochotona princeps. The sequence goes on from NC_080858.1 coordinate 21,640,809, forward strand.
AGATTGCACACTTTCCTCACTGGTTTACTCCCCAGTGTAATTTCCACAACAACTGAATCTGGGCCAAGCCAAAACCTAGAACCAGGAACCCGGTCAGATCTTCCATGCGGGCAGCAGGGATCCAACTAATGAAACCATCAGCAGCTGCCTCATGGCGTCAGCAGGAGCAAGAAGCTGGAATCAGGACATGTGCTAGAATTCAAACCCAAACACCAATATAGGATGCAAGTATTTTTTTTTTTAGATTTGTTTATTTTTATTTTGAAAAGAAGCGTTAGAAGAAAGAGAGATATCTTCCTTCTACTGGTTTACTCCCCAAATGGCTGCAATGACCAGGACTGGGCCAGGCTGAAGCCAGGGGTTTAAAACACCATCCGTGTCCCTCACATGGGTACAGGTCCTAAGCCCCTGGTCCATCTGTGCTGCTTCCCCAGGCACATTAACAGGGAGCTGGATGAGAAGTGAAGCTGCCACAACCTGAACCGGTGTTTCTAAAGGAATGCCGGCATTACAGGCAGTGGCCTTACACACTACAGCACAATGTCAGTCCCTTATGTAGACATCTTAACTTGCTCAGCCAATACCTGCCCTTTAGGTACATTTTAACTCTAAAATTCCTACCCCTCCAAGCATCCTGGGCATCTTCTGCAGGCTCCAATTGCCAGGCACTTGGCCTTGTGTAGATCACTGCTTTCTCTAACATGGGAACCTAGAGGTTTGAGAAGATGCTGAGTGACTGTCCCCAAGGCTACAGGTGCCAAGCCATTGGCCTTTGTGCTGATAAAGTTATGTTGCTCTCCCAAGAGTACCAGCTCCTCTATAGCTTGTCTGATGCACTCACCTTCAGTGGTTAGCCATACTTGAAGAGATGAGGCAGGGCACCATTCTGTCATTCCTGATGCATAAAATGACAGCAGAACTCAGAAGCAAGCTCGCAGACCGCACTGTGGGAACTCTTCTGTGTTGGGAGCCTTTCAGCTTATACCACTGGGGTGCAGGCAAGGCTGTGACCACCACAGGCTGTAGTCTGGGGCAGTCCCACCCATCATCACAGTCTCCACTTTCCACGGGGCACATCCCACTCATGGCCATCAGGAATGAGCGAGGAGCAAAGACAGGCCTGTCTACACCACGGTTTATTGGCAGCTCCTTGGACAGTGAACCAAGGTCCCTGGGGAACTGGGCTTTGCCTAAGTTCCCTCTGGTATGGATGGGGGCAGGAGGGGAGCAGAGAGAGGAGCAGCAAAACCTGGGAACCAGGTGCTAGCCTGGAGCCCATAGTGCTCATGTGTACAGCCAGCCATTACCCCAGCTGTCTGTGAGTCACTCGCCCAGCAAGCTCTGGTATGGGTGACAGTGATGATGGAGCTGGCACTGGGGTGGGGCTTTGCACGAGGTCTCCCCCTCCTCTCCTCGGCGTATCCAACAACACAAAGATTTGCCTTGGGAGAGAGGGATGAGACCCATGTGGAGCAGCAAGGGAAGGCCATGGTTTCTCCTTTGCTAAGCAGTGTGGTCTCCAGAAAGATTACAGCTGCCCTGGCCCACCGGGCACTCGCCCTGGTGGTTCAGACACTGGCATCCCATGTGGGAGTGCCCAGCCTTGACACCTCGCTCTCTGCTCTTGACTCCAACTTCCTGTGGAGGCACGTGGGAGGCAGTGAGGACGGCTCCAAGTGATTGGGCTCCTACCACTCATGGGCACGCCCAGGATGAATCTGGACTGCAGCCCCAGCTGGGGTTGGGGAGGAGGAGGGAGCCATGGTGGGTATTTGAGGGACAGTGAGAGCACAGCCAGCATGCTAGACATGTTCCTTGCCGCCACACCCTCCTCCCTGAGTGCTCACTCCTGCGTTTGCTAAAATTCACTGCGTGACTTGTGATGATTGTTTTGTTTGCTTTTCTGTATCAGCTGTATACAGAGATTCATCTGCGTAGATGTACATCCTTAAACATAGAGCAAGAATCTTAGGCTGTCTGCTGTCACTGTGTGTGTCCTCGTGGCCCTTGCTTCTTTGTGAGATGCACTTAATGCTGCAGGCATTACTTGTTTTTCACTGCTGTGTAGTGTTGTAACTCATCAGGTGGTCCCTCTCTTGCTGTATTGTTCATAAGAACTGGTTGCTGCCAGGCTCATTGGTCACACACACATACCCTCCATCGCTGACACCTGTTCCTGCCAGGCACATATCAGCAGCAGAGACTGCGACATCTCCAGGTCCTTCCCACGAGCCTCAAGTGTCACCCTTCTGCATGGGATGCACCGTGTGGCACTGGCGGTCGGAACTAACCCTGCACCCCTTGTGTCCTACAGCTTGCCGGGATTGCCGTTCTCGCCATCGGCCTGTGGCTCCGATTTGATTCCCAGACCAAGAGTATCTTTGAGCAAGAAACGAATAATAATCACTCCAGCTTCTACACAGGTGAGGTTGGAACTGGGACGCTCGGTGCTCTGTGGGCTCTGGAGTCACAGTGCCCCCCTCCTCTGGCTCTGGGTGGACTCTGCTCTGGCCGGTCACATGTCTTTTGGGCTGGGTAGGTTTCTGTTTAGCTGTGCCGCAGGCATTTGCATTTAACTGCTGTGGTTTCTCTCAGCTCTGGCTGCATCTGGCATTCTGATGGGAAGCTGACTCCACCCCACGTGGCTGCCACCCTGACCTCTCTCTGCCTCCTGATTACATGCGTCTGTTTGGACACCCATCATTTCCTTCCTTCACAAACCTTCGTCCTGGGAATGTGCAATGCCAGCAGGGGGATAGAGGTGTCTGAAGGAATTCTAAACCCCAAGGGAGACCTGTGTCTTGGAAAGCCTGGTCAGGAGCAATTGAAGGCCAGCATTGTAGCACAGCACATTAAGCCACCTCCTGCAACCCTGGCATCCCATATCGCAGCACCAGTTCCAAACCTGGCTACTCCATTTCCCATCCTTAAGGCTTCTGGGAAAGCAGCAGAAGATAGCCCAAGTCCTTGGCCCCCTTGGCCCACCATGTGGAAGACCATGGTAGAATTCAAGGCTTTGACCTGGCTCAGATTTGGCCTTTGCAGCCAATGTGGGGGGTGAACTAGCAGATGCAAAATCTCTTAACTGTGCCTTTCAAATAAGTAAAATTACTTTTAAAATGAAGGGGAGGGTCCGGCATGGTGGCCTAGCAGCTAAGGTCCTCGCCTTGAACACACCGGGATCCCATATGGGCGCCGATTCTAATCCTGGCGACACTGTGCAACTCCCAAGGTGCTGCTCCTGCCTTTTTCTTTTTTTTCATGATAGTATTCATTTAATGTAATTTCAGACACAGTAAGAATCAAGGACAATGAACATATTTAACAAGCATAATACTGTTGTTTCACCTCAGTGGATATAAAACTTGATCCACACTACCACTGATGTCTACCATAACTGTATACCAAATTTAAGACAGTTAAAACCACCATCTGAATGTCAAGTCTCCTCTGTATAAAGGATTTGCCATTTGCAGTCCACTGCATGTGCCTGAGCCACAAGCCCCAGCAACTGAGCAGCCTACCTCAGGCGCCTGGGTCCTGCCACTCCCTGCCTTGTTTCAGGCCCCTTACTCGCTACTCCCTGGGAGCTGGAGCAGCTTCCCATCCAGCTCCCTGCTTGTGGCCTAGGAGGGCAATCGAAGACAGCCCAAGGCCTTGGGACCCTGCACCCACGTGGGAGACCCAGAAGAGCTCCTGGCTCCTGGCTTCGGATCGGCGCAGTACCAGCCGTTGCGGTCATTTGGGGAGTGAGTCATCAGACAGAGGCTCTTTCTCTCTGTCTCTCCTCCTCTCTGTATATCTGACTTTGCAATGAAAATAAATAAATCTTTAAAAAATAATAAATAAAAAAATTGAAGGGGAGATTCCAGGGGTTCTGTGGACCACACCCTTCCCGATGCTAGGTGATGCTTGGTTCTATTTGCTTTCCAAACTGGTTTTTGCTTTAGGGGAAACATCCCAATCCAACCTGCATGGGACCAGCTTCTTTGCATACGTGAATTCCTTGGCTCCTTTCTAGAATGATCCTGCCACTTTCACTGCTCTAACAAAAAGCCTCAGGAAGGTTTCTGTAAAAGGAAGAAGAGACAGAGGCCTGCCAGCTGCAGCTTCCACAGTTGAGTCAGACTCCATGGCCTCCACTGTGTGCGTAGATGGGGGCAGGAAACAGTTCATTTGCAAGAAGCAGACAGAACCCCCTATTTTTAGGCTTACGCTGTCATGTCATCAGGCTCCAAGTGTTAAGCCTGGCCACTTCCTTCCCACCCACCCAAGCTATTTTTGCAAAAGAGAGAAAGTGGTCTTCCCAGGGTTATCGCCCAGTGCCCGAGGCTCAGGGACACAGCCCCCACCCATTGCTGCTGGTGGCGGTGCCCTCCCCCATCTGCCCTGTCCTCCTCCCTGCTTCCCAGAGGCCACGCAAGAGCCAGGTCAGGAGGGATATGCAGCAACCCATTTGTTTGTGTCACTCCTGAATCTCGAGCAGTTTTCCTGCTTTTCCTGCTTTGTGTTGTTGTCAATGAGTGGGGATTTTTTTTTTCCAGATGTGTCTTTCCTATTAGCAGAATGTCAGGAAAAGAAGAACATAATGAGTGTATGAAAACAAAACAAAACAAAAAAAAAACCCTCTGTGAGCTTTTCAGGAGCAGGTTTCCATAGTGCCTGACTTGTTGCTAGCAACAGAGCATTTTTATGCATCCTCAGCGGGCCTGGAATGCCACCCTGTGGGGCAGGGGACAGCAGAGGGAGGGCATTTGTATACAGAGCCCTAGGCAGCTACGAGTCCTCAGGGAGACCCTCTGTGCTCCACCCCCTGGAGCCTCAGGGGTCCGTGAGCTCATGCTCATGAGGATTCTCCCTCTTTTAAATGGGAACCCCAGAGAAACAGAGTTTAAAAGAGCCAGGGCTAAGGCCAGGCTGAACATGAAGCTGGAACCTGCATCTGGGTCTCCCACAAAAATGCTTGGACTGTCACCTGCTGCCTCCAGGGGTCCACAGTGGCAGGACTCTGAAGAGCTGGGGCTCTAACCCAGGCCCTCTGATGCAGGACATGGCCATCCCAAGCCAAGTCTTCACCACCGTCCCGAGTGCCCACACCTCGGCTTTGGATGCTGGGTCCTCTCACTATCCTGGTGTGTTCCAGTCTTAGCCAGAACTCCCTGGCTCTTTATGCATCTGGTTTTTGTTTTGTTTTAAGATTTTTTTTTTTCCTATAAAAGGCAAAGTTACAGAGAGAGAAGGAGAAAATAGGGAGAGAGAGTAAGAGAAAACAAGATCTTTCATTCACTAGTTTAATTCACTTCTAAAATAGCTACAACAGCCCGAGTGGAGCCAGTAGGACACCAGGAACTTCTTCCAAGGTCTCCCACGTGGGTGCCAAGAGCTAAGGACTTGGGCCATCCTCCACTGCTGTCCCAGGCACATGAGGAAGGGGCTGGATTAGAAGTGGAGCAATCAGTACTTGAACTGGTGCCTGTATGGGACGCTGGCACTGCAGCTGGAGGCTTAGCATGCTATGCATGGTGGCAGTCCATTCTGCATCTTTAGATGTGGGAGTGAAGGCTGTGGTAGAGAAATCGATGAGGCTGGATCAGAGAGTTGTAGTATCTCGGAGCTCCCGGCTTAGGCACTGTTCAGTCTTTCACTGATGGCCTTTCGTCCTCTTAACTCTGAGCAGCTTTCCCAGGTGAAGAAACTGAAATCCAGAGCTGCTGAGAAACGTGTATGGCTCCCCATTCAACATGAGGGCTGGGGTCTGAGTGCAGGCCTGTGAAAGTTGCATCATGGCATCTGGGCCACCTTTTGTGGGGTGAAGGAAGTTGGGAGTCTCCCTGTGAAGGAGTGGAGAAGAGCAGTCCTGACCGGTGGCTCCCCATTGCGGAGCAGGACGGGGCTCTTCGGGCCAATGGACGCCACTTAGATTGTACTCAGGAAGAAGGGTGCCAGTCAGCGGGTGACAAGAAGGACAGCCATGCAAGGTAGCAGCAGAGCCATGACCATGTGCCTGGAGGAGCCGGGCCCAGCCCCTGGGAACCTGGTCCTGAGGTGTGAGTATTGCAGCTCCACCTCCTTCCCACCCACCATGATTTGGTTGGGAAGCCGGTGACCACTGCCCCCAACCTCTGAGTGCATACCCCCTGCAGCTTGATCCCCTGTTGGGAAGGAGCTCCTGGAATGGGGTAGATGCCAATGACCCTCGAACAGTGGCAAGCTTGAGCCACCCGCCGCTTGGGTATGGCTGAGAAACTAAATAATGCTCACCGTGGGTTTGGGGCCAGCAAGTCCTCAGTCCACATGTCTCCTTCCCCACTGGGCTGTGAGGTCAGCCCTTCTCCCAGCATGTGAGCCTGAAGTGCCAGCTGCACCCTGGCTGCCGCTCCTGATGTCATAGGGTGACCAGTCCCTTGTACTGGGCTGCTGTCTGCAGAACAAGCTCCCAACCAGCCTGGCCATGCAGCTGACTCTGGGGGAACCCTGAACCACCCAGGGCTATCTGTCTTCTTCAGTGGGGACCACAGCTTGCCAAGCAGAGAAAGCAGGAAACCAGGCAGAGAAACGAATAAAGCTTGCCGTCGTCTTCCTGGGTGATATTAATCCCAGACCAGCTGACAGCTGTATATGGGGTTTCTTTGCAGTTGAGGTCCAGGGAGCTTCAGCGCTCAGCCCCATTCACAACTGCACACATGCTGGGGAGCTTCCTTTTCGTGACCCTTGGTCAAGTGGCTCTCAACTTCTCGATGTCCTTTGAGAATCTCCATCACAGCACCAGGGTGTGGAGGGGGACTTCACCCAACCTGCATGAATCTTCCCCTCGCCTTTCTGTTCATGCCTGATAACGCTCAGGACAGCTGCCCTTAGCCAGCTAGCCTGGGCAGTTTTTTGGTTTTTGCTTTCTGCATGCCTCGATTTCCCCAACAAGAGACTGGAGTGCAGCTGACTGCTCCCAGCCATGGTGGTTGTGCATGAGAATAGCCACCCATGTGTGTGTGTATGAGAGAGAGAGAGAGAGAGAGTAACCTATAGTGTCAGCCTGCAAAAGAGCAGAGTAAACAACGCTTCAGTGAGTGAATATGGTAATGGCCAAGAAGGCTCTGTGACGAATCACTTTTTCCATGAAGCCCGTTGTCGCATGCTTTTATACGGGAAGAGCCCCTTTTCATGTGTCATCGCCAGCCCTTACTAACAAGCTGGGGTACAGGCTGGGAGTGGCTTTCCCAAGGAGGAGTGCCCGAGGGTTACTTCTGGTGTTGCTTCCTGCTGGGCCTGCCTTGTTCTGTTGGCTCTGTATCTTGCTCACGTGGACAGCCCCGCTTTTAGAATTTCCCTCTGCGAGTCCTAGGGTGGTGACGGTGTAATATTAACCAGGAAGCCCATTCAGAGAGCTCTTCTTTCTCTCTCCATGGGAAATGCATTTCTTTTAGTAACACTTCACCTGTAGCTGACCCAACGCAGCTGGCTTGTGCCAGAGTCGCTGTGTTTGTAAACTGGAATTTAGGGTTGAAAACCTTGCTAATCTGCTCACACCTGCCTGTTTTATCCACCCCTAGAGCGCCAAGGAGTGGCCTCCATTTGATGTCTTTGCCCATCTGATGGGAGAAACCTGGGCCATCCCACTACCTCCAGGCGCTGGTGTCCCCTCCACCCCCTGGGCCTCTGGCATGGGCTGACCCTGCACACCCATCCCGCAGCCCCGTGATATTTGAGTTCTTGTGGTATTTGACAGCCGAGGAGGATGGAACTTGACTGAAGGACAAGCAGCATTTGTCCCTCTGCCCCAGTCTGGGCTGGGCATGCATGAGAACAATGCCCATATTCATGCGGCACGGAGGCTGCCAGGCTCACGTGATTTGACGTCACGGCAGATGTGGGGTGGGGAGAAGGGAGAGGCACAAACGTTCCCTGTGTACAACCTGCCCTGCGCTGCCCGTGAGCCTCAGCTGCAGGCAGATTGCATCGTCCCTCATCCATCGCCTCAAAGTCTCAGCCCTGTGTGGGAAGGGCAGATGGGGGACAATGAGGTCACACTCACCTGCCTAGAGGACTCGTCACACATCCTGCTGCTTGCTGTGTAGTATGTGGAAGTAGGCGAAGTGGTGCCCTGTGATTCCCCTGTCACACTGACATGCACAGCAGCTGGCCTGCATTGCATGTGAATCTTTACAGTCCTCCTGGAGGTCAGCCATCAATATCATCGTCGCATGCCAGATCACAGAGAGGTGATGCAGCTTGCCCAGGGTCACACAGCTGGCCATGAAACCCAGGTGGTCTGGGCTTCAGAGCTGGTACTCCTGCCGTGAGCCTCTGGCAAGTGGAGTGCTTGTGCGAGACCAAGAGGCACCGGGATAGCTCTGCTGGTTTTCCCTTGGGACCAGGGGCAGGGTAGGGAACCCATGTGAGAATCATCCCGGCAGGCCAGCCACTGCTAACTCCAGAAAATGAACACAGGATGAGCCTCTCCAGGCCATCCCCTGGGCTCTGCCTCTATCCAGGACTCTGAATGACTTGGGGCTGGGCCAGAGTTGCAAAAGTCACTACCTTAGGAAACTTGAGGCCCAGAGAGGAAGTGTCGGTTGTATGGCCACTAGTGGCAATGCTAGAGCTGTGTCCTTTGCATGCGAGCCAGGTGCATGGGTCTGGAGACTGGGTGTGTTGGTGTATGCAGCCCCTGGCTCCTGGCACCCTGCTCTCAAAGCCTTCTCCCCAGAGGCTGGGGGAGGCCCATGGAGCAGCAAGAAGTGAGTCCCAGTTTAGAGGGTGTCTGTTCACTAACTTGGACAGATTTGTCTTGCTGGAAACACCAGACTAGGCCGGTTTGTGTGCTGAGCAAATTCTGCGGTTCCCAGGGGTATTCTTTGTCCTCACAGAACCTACCACAAAGTCTGAGGCTTAAGTAGGAGCATAAGCTGGATGAAGCAGATTCCTGGGAGAGAGACTGACCTGGGTAGAAAACAGGAAACCAAGGAGGAAGAGGAAGGAGATTGTCTTCTCTGGGATGGGGGCGATACGTGGGACCCTCAGACCCAGGTCTCCCTAATGGCATCCCTGTACCCTGTCTTCCCCAGGAGTCTACATTCTGATTGGAGCCGGAGCCCTCATGATGCTGGTGGGTTTCCTGGGATGCTGTGGTGCCGTGCAGGAGTCCCAGTGCATGCTGGGATTGGTGAGTACCGTTCTGTGACTCCTCGCCACTCCCCTGCCGCAAGCCCTGCACCCCTAGAAGACCCAGCCACACAGAGAACAGCTGGCATTGGGTGCGGTAAAGGAGGGACGCAAGGGGCCTCCCAGCCATTCGTCTTGTCCCTGCCCCACGACCCCCCATACTGCTGTCTGGGTCCCCTGTCTTAGGGCCCCTCTCCTTCCTCCCTAGCGCCTGCCTGATATCCTCCCTGCCTGTAGGCAGCTCACTGCCAGGACTCTGTCTGCCCCTTGTTTGAGGAGAACGCATGCTTTCTTTCCCTGAATCCACAGGTACTTCTGCCTTCCCTCTTGCTTGGCACATGGTCTGGGACCATCTGTCCCCAACCCCGGCAAGGTGTATGGACTCCCCTGGTGGCCCTTTCTGGGCTCTGCCAGCCTGCCATGGTGCTCGACCACTCACTGGCCCTTGTCTGACACCTCTCAAATGCCCATGTAGGCATCTTGCCCCACTCAACTCTTACTCCTTGCCTAGCAAATTCCTCCTCCACCTGTCCCACCAACATCTTCCCTGCCCCTTCTTTACAGACTGTTCCTTGTTATCCCCCACCACTCCCGCAAAAAAAAAAAAAAAACAACTCTCATCCCTCCTTGTCACACCGTCCTTGGGCTCACCTGGGACTTTGCCTCACCCCATCCCCTTGTTGCCTTCCAGTTCTTCGGCTTCCTCTTGGTGATCTTTGCCATTGAAATTGCTGCAGCCATCTGGGGATATTCCCACAAAGATGAGGTGAGTTTTTCCCAGGAGATCTCCTAGGTCCTGCTGTGGTCTGCATCTGAAAGTAGGAAAGAGAGTGGGCCGGGGTGGTCAGGGGGTCCTGGTTGGTCAGGGCACTCACACAGTGGGTGTAAAACCTGCACTGTGTGCCTCTCACACCTCCGCAGCCCTTGGCTCAACTGCTGGAGTTGCAGCTTTTAGTGCAGTTGCCTCTGCTCCTTCCTCATCTCTGCTCCTTCCTCTGCCTCTGCTCCTTCCTCATCTCTTTGTAGCTTGTGAATTCCTAGGCTGAACCAGACCATGCCTGGGAGAGGGTCTGAGCATGGGCTTCATTAGGGAGCCCTAGAGAATTCTGAGACCAGAAAACAGTATTATCCAAACGATAAAGGAAATAGGAACGGATAGTTACAGAGAGCAAAGGGAAATGCCCGACATTGGTCTATCACTCGGGCTTGGGTGTGAGAGCCCAGTGGGACAGACGTGAATGAGATTGGGACACACCTGGTACAAAACAGCAGGCATGTGTCCCCTGGAAAATGATGTCATCACCTGTGCCACTTCCAGACTTGCTCTACCACGGGTGACCCCTCAGGCAGGGTCTCTAAGTCCCCCTGTAATGTGCAAGGTGCAGGGACTTACTCAGTTCTGCTGTACTGTGAGTCCAGGAACTCCCATGCAGAGAGGTATACCAGTTCCCCAAAAGTCCGCCTCCTCAATTGCAGAAACCAAGAAAGGAGAGGGAAGTGGGAGAAAGAAGCAGATCAGGAGCAGATGTTGCTTTTGTTTTTTAATTATGTAGCTTGGGAGACTCTGTTTAGTTCCCAGATGGGAAGAGGAAGATCCCAGTGGCTGATGGGACCCACTGAAGGTACAAGAGAAAAGGAAAGATGGCCGGTGGCTGGAGCAGGTCCCTTAGAATACCAGGGAGGAGGTGGCGAGTGCTACAGAGGCCCTGTGAAAGGCAGCTGCTCGGTGACATTGGGTCATGTGGCAACACAGCCCGTGCATGAGGAGCGTGATCAGTGTAGAGTGGGATGAGGATGTCTACTCCCTTGTCTGCCCATCCCAGGTGATCAAAGAACTCCAGGAGTTTTACAAGGACACCTACAATAAGCTCAAAAACAAGGACGAGCCACAGCGGGAGACGCTCAAGGCCATCCACTATGCGGTACGTCTACACAGACAGCCCCAGCTCCTTCTGGCCGTGCTGCGGGCTGCCCAGGGATGAGCTGGGCATATATCTGTTCAATTGTCTCATCTGTCACATCCTCCCCTGCTCCCCGACCATCCCTGCCTTCTTTCTGCAGCTGGACTGCTGCGGTGTGGTTGGTGGAGTGGAGCAATTCATCTTGGACATCTGCCCCAAAAAGGACATCCTGGAGACCATCCAAGTCAAGGTAAGTGAATAGCAAGCCCCCAGCTCCCAAGCCTTCCATCATGACCCTTCCCAGGAAGGACCACAGAGTGACCATCTTGTTTCCCCCCTGCCCGGAGCAACTCTGCTTCCTCGATGGACACAAAACATGAAAGTCAGACCAAGGAAAGGATGACTCTGGAACTGCCCATGTTGACACCCCAATGTTAAGCATGGGGCATAGTTCTTAGTCTTTAGCTCCTGCTCTTTATTTTTTTCATGTTAGCAATTTTTTGTCTATTTGGGAGACAGAGAGAAAGAGAGCACAGAGAGACAGTGTTCCCATCCAATGACCACAGCGGCCAGGGATGAGCCAGGGTGAAGCCAAGGACTCAATCCCGCTGTTCCACCTGCATGGCAAGGAACCCAGTTGATACAGCCATCCCTGTAGCCTCCCCAAGTCCGCATGCAAGGAGCTGGAGTCAGGAACAGAGCCAAGCATCAAATTTAGGCACTCCAACAGATGTGGGCATCTTAACCACCTGGCCAAGCGCCCACCCTGTCTGTTCTTGAAATACTCTAATTGTGAGCTAATGCCTACATTCCAGAATAACAAAGATGTATGCTAGAAGCATATTAGAAAGAGACCCCAAAGCAAGGCCCACCCATCTCTCCACTTGGACATCTTGCCGAGGTTTCAGAAGCCCACCTCCCGTCCTTCTCATCTCCCCTCCTTCTCCCCACCCCAGGCCCATCCTTTGGCCACCAGAGCTTGAGGTGTGAGAATAGATGCTATGGGGGAGGAGGAGGTGTCCCCCGCAATGGGGCTGTGTGTGACCAGATCTCCCTTGCCTCCCCAAGTCCTGTCCTGACGCCATCAAAGAGGTCTTCAACAGCAAATTCCACATCATCGGTGCTGTGGGCATCGGTATCGCCGTGGTGATGGTGAGTGGTGGGTGTGGGGCTGGGCTGCTCTTGCCACGTGTCCTGTGTGTGCTGGACACATGTGCCAGCCAAGTGCAGTAGTCAGTGAGTGCCACGTATCTATCAGCACATTTAGCTCTCGCCATGCCTGCCAACTTGGGGCTGTTTCCATTTTATGTCAGGGACCCACCTGCTTAAGCCACCACTGCTGCCTCCACTAGGGTGTGCATTGGGAGGAAGCTGGGAATCGGTCAAGGGCAGAGCCAAGAGTCAGAGCCAGGCACTCCAGTATAGATCAGGGGCATCTTAACTGTGGGACCAAGCCTGCCCTGCTTGGGAAGGCATGCTACTGCTGCTGCTGCTGGGCCTCAGAGCCAGTCTTGGCATGCATCTGCTCTTTTTATTTTTTTAACAAAATGGTGCTTGGGTGTGAGTTGTTCAGAGCTTCAAACCATCTCTCTTTGTTCCCCTAGGAACATTCAGAGCCAACCAATTCCTTGGGGTTCCCTGCTCCCTTCCCACGAGGGATGACTAGAACCCATGGGTGGGTCCCCAGGGTGGCCTGGCTCACTGAAAAAAAAAAAAAAAAAAAAAAAAACCTCCCCAGGACCTTTAGTCTTGGTCCTCCTCTGGCCCCTGTAAGACCACTGCAGATGCACCCCTCCTCTCCAGAACCTGCTTTCAGCAAAGGACCTAACAGTAGCTTTGAAAGCAGAATATGAAACACGCACACACTAAGAAGCCAATGAATTAGCCTGGATGGTCTATTGCAGTACCTGGCATCTTGAGTATTAAATGGAGCTCTGTCCCAAGCACTGGCAGCCTCCCACATGCATCTGGCAGTCCCAGCCATAATCTAGCTTGCATCTTGACCCACACCGCTCTCCAACCTACACTGTGCCTGCTTCCTGCTTTAGCCTGCTGCGGGCTGTTCTGGCCTTGTCCCGCACCCTATGGCTCACGCCTCTGCCCTTCCCCCTGCCTTGCAGATATTCGGCATGATCTTCAGCATGATCCTGTGCTGTGCCATCCGCCGGAGCCGCGAGATGGTCTAAGAGCCAGCAACTACCCGAGCAGGAGAGTTCACCCCTCAATATGGTTGGGGTTTTTATTTTTATTTTATTTTTTGTTTTTTGTTGTTCTGTTTAGTTTTGGTTTGGATTGGTTTTCGCCACTAACTTTAGTATTCATTCCGCATTTCTAAACAAAATGAGTTACTCCTTGTTTGTCTTCTTCATGCTTTATTCAGTATGGACAGTCCAAGGATGTGGGGATCTGGTTCACTTTGGTTTGTAGTTTTTGGGAGGGTTGTTTGTTTTGGCTTGTTGTGTTAAGCAGAAATCCTGCAATGAAAGGTACTGTATTTGCTAGGCTCTAGACAAAAGATACTGTACATAAAAAGAATTTTTTGTCTTTAAATAGATTTAAAAAAATGTCTATCACATTTAATCAAGTTGTAACTTATATTAAAGACAATTTGATACATAATAAAAGATTATGACAATATCCTGGACTAGTTTTTGGTTGGTTGGTTCGTCTAGGGCTATTTAATTTTCAAATGTCTTTGAATTGCTATTGAGCCTGACTACATTTTAAGGGAAATTGGGTTGGAAGAAGTTAAGACGTATTAAGAGATTCTGTTCTGGGCCCGGCGCAATAGCGTAATGGTTAAAGTCCTCGCCTAGAACGCGCTAGGATCCCATATGGGCGCTGGTTCTAATCCCAGCAGCCCCACTTCCTGTCCAGCTCCCTGCCTGTGGCCTGGGAAAGCAGTTGATGGCCCAAAGCCTTGGGACCCTGCACCCACGTGGGAGACCTGGAAGAGCTCCTGGCTCCTGGCTTCGGATTGGCTCAACTACAGCCATTGTGGCAGCTTGGAGAATGAGCCATTGGATGGAAGACCTTCCTCTTTGTCTCTCCTCCTCTCTGTATATCTGACTTTCTAATAAAAATAAATAAATCTTTAGAGAGAGAGAATTTTGTTCTGTGATCACACCATTTTTGGAGCAAGAACCACACAGTTTTTGGAGCAAGAACCGAGCCCACAAATTCTGCCATTCTGCTGGATCTTGCATCATTAAAATCTATATTTTATTTAAAACAGCAACAAAATAGAGAGATAGATTTTCCATCCTCCTGAGCACTCCCCAAATGGTTGCAATGGTCAGGGCTGAGCTTGCCTGAGGTCAGGAACCTAGAGTCATTCTGGAGCAAGGGCTCAAGGACTTGGGCCATCTTCTGCTTTTCCCAGGCACATCAGCAGGGAGCTGGGGTGGAAATGGAGCAGATAGGACTTGAAGCAGCATTCACATGGGATGCCGGCATGGCAGACAGTGGCCTGCTACTTAACAGTGCTGCCCCCGCCCCTGTGTTGCATCCTACAGACAAAATGCATGAGAGTCTCCTGGTACCCAGGGATTTTCATCACTGCTGAATGCTGAGTGCCTTGATCCAAGTATCTGGTGGGTAGGAGATGCTCAGAGATTTTTTTTTTCATAATTTTTGTTCGTAAATGTTCACTGAACGAATACACAAATGTGCACTCCTCAGGGTTTGTTCAGAGGAGTGCAACCTCTAAGACAGACTGGTAAGAATCTATCTGTTCCAGGAATTTGAGTCATCAGAGGCTGTGAGGCAGCTTCTATGAGGCTATTGTGTCTGTGGACAGAAGAGCAACTGGATGCCAAAGCTGGGTGGGGTAGTGGGAAGCAACCAGCTGGCACCTATGAATATGTGTTCATGGAAATTCCCAGGTTCTCTGATGCTGATGGCTCAGATCCTACAGAGACCAGGGGCCTCTGCGCTAACACCAAATGCACCCTAGCCTGGGAGTTGGAGAAGCAGCGATTGGGGTGAGCTGCAAAATACCTACTGCTTCATTTCCCTCCATGCCTTCCAGAATAGTCTCACACAAGCACGCGTACACACACACACACACACCAACAGGAGCCACGCAGGAAGGAAACATTTGGAAAGTGAGTTTCAGCCTAACTGGTTGACAGATCACAAAGCCATTGCAGTACAGCACCATGGTGCCTGCCTGGACTGGCAGTAATCTTGTGGGCAGTGCAACCAGCAGTTACAGCACAGTGAGATAAACACAACCAGGAGGAAGCACAGAGGCACAGGAAGCCAATTTTTTTATTTTCCACTTCTTGATTCAATTTGCATTTTTAATGTAGAGGAGAAAAAGAATCAATGTCCTTGGATGCCAATACATTTAAGAATCAGAACACTCATGTTCACAGCTCTATTATTCATGATAGCCGGAAAATAGAAGCAGCCTAAATGTCCATCAAATATATACAGTGTTCTACATTCCATGAAATCTGATTCCAATGCCTGCTGCAACATACATGAACAAGCACCTGCTGGCATATGCAAAGCCCAGAATGGATGTAGAACAGGCCGAGTGAGCTAGACTGCACCTGAGTTCACGTGAGAGCCAGGTCTGGGGCATGCCAAGCTGGGTTGGGCTGTACCAAGAACCAGGAATGGGTATAGACGGAGTGTCCTAGGCTGTAGCACCCACCAGCGAAGGCCAGAACTGGGGGCAGGCTCTGTCAGGCAGAGCCACAGCCCCTACCAGCAAGCACAAGATCTAAGACTGGGAGCGGGCCTGATTCGAGTATTTTGGGAACTACCCTGGTAGGCTGCAGCACCCACCAGTATGCGTATGGAGCAGGTTAGGTTAGGCTGGCAGCCTGGGTTAGGCTTGGCTACAGCACCCACCAGTTCACATGAGAGATGGGTCTGGAGGCAAAACTGACCAGGCAGCTGCATCCACCAGTTATGTGCATTGGTTGGTGTGGGCAACAGACTAAACCTGACCCGCTCTGCCTGCATGGGGTGGGGAAGGGCTCTTGTGCCCAGTTTCCAGGCTCATTCAGAGAGACGGCCACCATAAACCTACTTAAAGTCTGAGGAGAGGAAAACCCAGCCCTCTTCCGGTCAAATACGGAGGACTCAGGTCCACTCAGGCTAGGCTAAAGTCTCAGCCGCCCTCTGTGATTGGTAGTCTGGGACTATAACAATCAAAGGGCTCGTGGAGAGCTGGCCATCCCCAGGAAGGAGCCAGCTGGCCCGTGCTCCTTTTGTCAGTTGGGCCACACCTAGCTCCTCCAGCCTCTGGGCGGGTGGATCCAGCAGGTGCAGCTCTATGGGTGGCAAGCATGCAGCCAGGGCCTGCAGCTCTCAGGGACCTGACGTTGCTACGGGAGCCAAGGTCTTTAGGCAGGGTCAGGTCCTGGGGAAGGAGTGGACTCCGCCAAGCTGTCCGCCTGCGACTTCCTCTCAGCTCAGCTAGACTTACAAATGTGAAACAGAAACAGCTGGACATGAAGAGGTTATTGCTTCACCAGTAGCCCGCCAAAGCTGAAGATATTTTAAAATCCATCACCCAACTTGCCTGTTCTGGCTAAACAAAGCCCAGCTCTCCAAACCCATGGCTTCTAGATTCAGTTGAAGGGGAAATATGGATGGGATGACAGCACAATCAGGCCTATCTGCAACCAACAAGGGTATCTGCAAGGGACCTACAGGGTCAGTGGAGAACCTGCATTAGGGAGCTGGCTCCTGCTCCTGAGCCTGGCTGCCTGCTAACACGGACCCAGAGAGGTAGCAATGAGGGCTCGTGTGATGTGTTTCTTTCTGTCTTGGACCTGGGGAGACCTAGGTTGTGTTCCCAGATGTTCCAGGCTGTATGTAGAGGGGAGAGGTTGCCAAGGGTCCCCTGGAGAGACACAGGAGAACCTCGAGGCAGCCACTCAGTCCCAGGGGAATGCTCAGTTCCTCGGGCATCCCTCAAGAAGGCATGTGGCCAACTACGGAAACCTGCAGAAGACACCTTTGTGGTGGTGTTGGTGGAGGCTGGGGGTGGTGTGGTATCATCCAAAATGACAGTAAAGGACCTGGGACATGGGGGAGCCCACAACACCCCAATCTTCAAGGTAGACTACTGGCCTCTGTGTCCCAGAGGCTGCCATGAGGATCAATGAGCAGAACCCACAGGGAATGGATTGGACAAGCCTTTTAACCTGGGACTCCTCCCTAGGAGCACTGGGCCCGAGGACAAGAAGAGGACCCCAGGAGGTGCTGGAGGTGAGAACTGTTGACCCCAGCACTGATGGGGACTTAAGGAGCTGCTAAACACACTTCCATCTCAGGCAGCTTGTAGGTCTCAGGGGTGAGTGTTCTGCGCATGATTGAAGACACTGTCGGGGGACACCCACACCCCACATCCTAGAGCCCAGGTTTCGGTCTTGGTGTCTGCTTCCAATTCTAGCTTTTTAACGATGTGTACCCTGGGAGGGGCACAGGAGGCGGTGACAGCTCATGTACTTGGGTCGCTGCCACCCAGATGCGAGACCCAGATGGAGTACCAGGTTCTTGGCTTCAGTTTGGCCCAGACCCAGCCTTTTGTGGACATTTGGGGAGTGAGCCAGTGAATGGAAGATTTCTGTTTCTTTCTTCTCCCACACCGCCTATCAAATTTAAAAAAAAAAAAAAAAAAGGAAAGAAAAGAAATTTTTTAAAGCGTATATCCCAGGCAAGTGCTCAGAAAACTAACTTTCTACCTCTCTGTTGTTTGGTTTGAGGGCAAGAGCTGAGTCACTGAGAAAGGACCTTAGCAAACATTAATAGGACCAGAGGATTATTTTTATGGGCAACCCAGAAAGAATTCACAATCCTGTCTTGTCAGTGGAATCACAGCATTTGTTTTATATTGCATGCCATTGTTGGGTCCTTTAAGAGACAAAGAAGGCCGCACCCAAATCCTTAAATGATGGGGTTCACCAGGAGGTTAGTCAGCATCCAGTGGCCACATGCCGCCCACCGCCAAGTGCCTACACTTTGTGGCCTGAATCCCACAATCTGCAGTGCACGCCCTCCGTGTCTCTGCTTCTGCCAGTGTCTCACACTCAAGCTCCCTTAGCCGAGAGGTGCTGAGCAGATAGCTTGGTGCCATTCACCAGGAAGCATCCCCTCACAGGCATGCCCTGGCACAGGAGCAACCACCCCTGGTCCAGCAATGTGTGACCAGGACAGCAGGTTGATGGCCAGGATACGCCCAGATCTTGGCAGGCACAGAAACTCAATCAGAAAGCATGTCCTGGAGCAGTATTTCCGGTGGCAGGTGATTGACTCAAGAACCATCAGAAGCTCAAGATGAGACTACACGGTGGCTTCTACATCCGAGGGGGAGCCAAAGTGGAACTGTCAGATTGGACGCTTGTCCACAATGACATTGGCCCACGCAGCACCTTGTTGAGGAGAATGCTTCTGAATTTCATCCGACATTTTGAAAGAGAGACCCTATCCGCTGGATTTACTCCCCAAATATCTGCCATGGGGATGTGAGGGGTGGGTAACGGACCAAAGCCATGAACCAAGAATTCACCCAGGTCTACCACTCATGATGGCAGAAACTCAATCATTTGATCATCATTATACTGCACCACCCCCACTCCCACCCCGCCCTGAGGCAGTATGTGAGATGCTGGAGCTGATCCAAACCCAAGCACTCCAATGTGGACAAACGCACCAGAGCCACTCGGCAACGACATGCCCATCCTCCTTGGAGGTGTGGGGGTGCTCCTTGTGAGTGTGGTCATATTCCCAAAGGTCCATTGCAATGGCTATATTGGCTCTAATCTTCTACCTCCAAGCACCAGGATCTCATTGGGTCATGTCCCAGCTGCTCCACTTCCCATCCAGCTCCCTACTTGTGGCCTGGGAAAGTAGCCAAGTATGGAAAGCCTTGGGACCCTACACTTGCATGGGAAACCCGGAAGAAACTCCTGGCTCCTAGCTTTAGATTGGCTCTGCTCTGGCCCTTGCGGCTTATTTGGGGAGTGAACCAGTGGATAGAAGAGCTTTCTCTCTGCCTCTCCTTCTCTCTGTAAATTTGATCTGCCTTTCCAATAAAAATAAATAAAGATATTTTTTTAAGAGAGAGGGGCCCAGCACAGTAGCCTAGCAGCCAAAGTCCTCTCCTCGCA
The DNA here is from genome assembly GCF_030435755.1 of Ochotona princeps. Taxonomy (NCBI): domain Eukaryota; kingdom Metazoa; phylum Chordata; class Mammalia; order Lagomorpha; family Ochotonidae; genus Ochotona; species Ochotona princeps. The sequence continues at coordinate 21,660,001 of NC_080858.1, forward strand.
TGCACCAGGATCCCATATGGGTGCAGATTCTAACCATGGGGACCCCACTTCCCGTCCAGCTCCCTGCTTGTGGCCTGGGAAAGCAATTGAGGACGGCCCAAAGCCTTCAGACCCTGCACCCACGTGGGAGACCCAGAAGAGGCTCCTGACTCCTGGCTTTGGATCGGCTCAGCTCCAGCTGCTGCGGCCGCTTGGGGAATGAATCGGCAGACAAAAGATCTTCCTCTGTCTCTCCTCCTCTTGTATATCTGACTTTCCAATAAAAATAAATTTTTGAAATAAAATAAAAGAGAGAAGTTACAGAGGGTCTGTGAACTGTGAAAGACAAATAGTAGAATCCACTGAAAGCCTGTGGGTCCCAGGGACCAGCAGCGCCCATGGACTCGAGTCAATCACACTCCCTTCTCTTCCCCCAACAAGAGACTTGAAGCCACCCAGGGTTAAGTGACCCACCAGCACCCTCTGCCTTCATGCTGTCTCAGGGATGCCTGGGTATCTAATGTAATTGTCCTCCCTCCAGCCGTGGCCATCGGTCCCCTGGAGAACTAATTTGATTTTGTTCCTTTTAAATTGGATTTCCCCAAACCATCTGCTTCCCCTGTGGAAATGCAGGCAGATCAAATGTCATCCTAGGGTGGAAACGCCTCTGAGAGCCACAGCTGACCTTGTGATCCAACAAAGTCGTGAGCAGCTCCTTGGGGCTGTCCCAACATTCCTGGAAGGGACGGTCACAGGCACCTACAGACCTCAACACGATTTGGGCTGCCCCGTTGACCCTGGGAGTTGGGGAGACATGTGGATCAAACAATATCCCCAGTTCATGGGGAGACAGAGAAAGACCACAAAGCTCAGCCGGCCCAGAGGTAGAGCTGGAAGCAGATTTATGTTCAATTCATGCCTCTGACATTCACCTAGTGTGGTCTCAGGTCTGTTTCTCCTGTGGAAGCTGGAGAGATAATACAGTGTCCTTTACTGGGTAATTAACTTTTATTTACAAAACTCACCTATGCGGGGCCAGTATTGTGCCATAGCAAGTTGACCCTCCCCCTACAATGCCAGTATTCCGTGAGGATTCCTCCAGTTTGAGACCCAGCTGCTCTACCTCTGATCCAGCTCCCTGCTAATGCGACTGGGAAAGCTGAGAAGATGGCCCCAGTGCTTGGGCCCCCGCATCCAACTGGAAAGCTCGAAGAAGCTCCTGGTTTCAGACCTGCCTAGCTCTGGCCATTGTGGCCATTGAAAGAGTGAATGAAGCAGGTGTAAGATCCTCTCTTGTCTGTGCACACACTCTCTCTTCCCTCTCTCCCTCTATAACTCTTTTTTTAAATATATATTTATTTATTTTTATTGAAAAGGCAGATTTTACAAAGAGAAGGAGAGACATCTTCCATTCACTGTTTCACTGCCCAAATGGCTGCAATGGCTGGAGCTGAGCTAATGAAGAACTTCTTCTGGGTCTACCATGTGGTGCAGGGTCCCAAGGCTTTGGGCCGTCCTCCACTGCTTCCCCAGGCCACAAGCAGGGAGCTGGGTTGAAAGTGGAGCAGCTGGGCTAAGCAGCAGCACACATATGGGATGCCAATGCTTAAAGATAGAGGATTATCCTGTTGAGCCAATGCACTGACCCCAATCCAACTTTCAAATAAATAAATCTTTTTATAAAAATTAAAAGAAAGAGCTGGCCATTTAGCCTCATGGTTATGATGCCAGGTATGGCATCCGTAGGCCACATCACAGTACTTGGGTTCAATAGTGGGCTGTGGTTCTTGGCCACAAGTCCCTTCTAATGCAGATCCTGGGAGGTGCCAGGAGTGGCCCCATGGTTGGGTTGCTGCTGTCTAGATGGGAGACCAGATTGAGTTATTGGTCCCCAGCCTCGACCAGCTATTAGAGCATTTGGGGAGTGAACCAGCATATGGGAAGTCTCTCTCTCGTGTGTTTTTAGTAATGTTTAAGAGTGTTCTAGAAACAGGGATATTTCTGAAGCTTCCGACCACAAATGTGGAACACATAAAGGGAAGTCTGTTTGAAAGCATTGAAGAAAAAAGCAGAAAGAGAAGGAGGAAGAAGGGCACACAAAGAAACTGTGAGGCAGCCACCGACGGCTGGGCTGTGGAGAGGCAGGAGGCGGCAGCATTTACCAGATGCCACTGTCCGGGTTTTGAAAACAAGAGGAGCAAACTGCCTGATCCACTTTGCGTCTTCTTCTGACTTATTTGAAAGACAGAAAGATCTCCCATCTGCTTGTGCGCTCCCCAAACAGCCACATGAACCAGGTCGAAGACTGGGACCTGAGCTCAACGTAGGTCTGTCTCCCCGTGGGCTGCAGGGACCCAAGCACCTGGACCATCATGTCCAGTCCACTTTGTTTCATCTCTACAAAAATCACCCACGGTGAAGAAAGCTGACAGGTGGATGATGATGGAACATGAAGGTGCGTCCCACACCTGGAAGTCAGGAATCCCCTGACCCTGAACGGGAGACCATTCGGGCACTTCTGACCCCCTCCGCAGGCCCCTCCTTTGAGAGGCTCACCTCTTCCCTCCGACCCCAGACCAAAGGCTCATAACTCCCCACTAACTGTTATTTCTGCCCCTGGTTCTCACAGTGATTTCAGTTCTCCCATGCTTGGGTAGCCAGCTTCCTGTATCAAAGTCTTACTGAAGAATGCCTTATTTGGGATTTTGTTTTCTTGACTAGACTTCCATTATGCATGGTGCTATTCATTTCACAATTGGAAGGCGGCATAAATGATACTAAATAGGGGTGAGGGTGTGACCAAGCAGATGAAGAGCCATTTGGGACACCCACATGCCATAATGGAGTGTGTGAGTTCAAGTCCCGGCTCTGTTCCCAATCTGGCTTCCTGCTAATGCACCGTGGGAGGCAGCAGGGGGATAGCCCAGGCTATTGGTTCCTAGCGCCCTCATGGGAGAAACACATGACATTCCCAGCTCCTGCCTTCAGCCTGGACCAGCCCTGGCCCTTGAGGAATTTTGGAGAATGAAACAGTGGATGAAAGATAACTCTCTTTGATTAAAAAAAAATATTAAATATATGTATTTTTTTAAATACTATTTTTAAAGATTTATTTACTGAAAAGGCAGATTTACAGGGAGAGATAAATATTTTCTGTCCACTGGTTAACTGCGTAAGTAGCCGCAATGGCCAGAGCTGAGCCAATCTGAAGCCAGGAGCCAGGAACCTCTTTGGGGTCTACCACACAGGTGCAGGGTCCCAAAGCTTTGGGCTATCCTCCTCTGCTTTCCCAGTCCACAAACGGAGCTAGAAGGGAAGTGAAGCAGCTGAGACAAAAACCAGCACCCATATGGGATCCTGACACATGCAAGGGAAGGACTTCAGCCACTAGGCTATTGTGCCAGGCCCCATTTAATCATTTTCTACATGAAGAAGTGGCTGTTAATGTTTCATATATTTGAGGCCCAGCACAGTAGCTAAAGTGGCTTTAATGGCTGAAGTCCTCCCCTTGCATGTGTCAGGATCCCATATGGGTGCTGGTGCATATCCCAGCTGCTCCACTTCCCTTCTAGCTCCCTGCCTGTGGCCTGGGAAAGCAGTGGAAGACAGCCCAAAGTCTCAGGACCCCGCACCCAGAAGAAGCTCCAGGCTTCAGATCAGTTCAATTCCAGCCACTGCAGCCACTTGGGGAGTGAACCAGCGGATGGAAGACTTTCTCTCTGTATCTCCATCACTCTGTAAATCTGCCTTTCCAATAAAAATAAATAAGTAAATCACTTTTTCAAAACCTCAAGCTCCTCTTGTGCCAGGAACAAAGCTGACTGGGACTTGAAGCTTGCCATGGAGTGTGTGGATAAAGGGCTCTGTGGGATCCAGGAGGGGAGGAGGGGGCTGCCCCCACCACCCAGGAGCCAGAGATCTCCAGGGATTAGGCTCTTTCCAGCAGCGGCTGCCCCATAGCACCCAATGCAGGCACCTGGCCCCAGGTAGTGTGCCTGCCAGTCCTGCCTTCCACAGGTCATTTTGCTGTGTGCCACCACAGGCCCCTCACCGGAGCATGCCAACTCTGTCTTGCTGACTTCTAAGCTCAGAAATTTTCCTTCCTTTCATTCGCTGATTCTTCAGCCCACGCCAGGAGACGATTCATCCTGAGTGCTGATGCTTCAGAGGCCATGACCCAGCGTGAGACCATCTTGCACAATAGTTACACGCAGGATAGCTGCGGGAGTTCCTGGGCCCAGCTTCCGCCTGCTCGATGCCAGCCACTGCAGAGCATCTGAGGACAGAACCAGCAGATGGACTCTCTCTATATCAAATAAGTGAATGCAATTTAAAGAATATTTTACTTATCTGAAAGGCAGAGCATTTAAGTGATAGAAATAGAGAAAGATATCTTCCATCCACTGTTCACTCTTCAAATGGCCACGTTGGCAAAGGCTGGACCATGCTGAAGCAAGGAGCCTGCAACTCCATCCAGGCCCCCCTTATGGATCATAGGGACCCCTGGACTTGGACCATCTTCTGCTGTCTCCTCAGGCACCTTAGCAGGGAGCTGGATCAGAAGCTGAGCAGTTGGGACTCCAGCTGGCATTCCCATATGGATGCTGGCATCGCAAGCAGTGACTTAGCTCACTGCATCAGCATGCTGGCACCCCCGGCTCCTGTTCTGCAGAGGCTGCAGATGCTGTTGCAAGTCACTGCTGGCCATCTGCAAGGGCCTATGTGTCCACTCATCACCAGTGGGATAAAGGCGGAAGTGCCTGATATAACTCTCAACACACAGGATTAAGCAGCAGATGTGCCTGCCTCACCCTCCAGCAACTCAGTGGAGAGTACCTGAGGACCCAGAAAAAGAAGGGCCTGGGTTAGGCTGCTTTGTACGCCTGCTTGTGAGCAGATGTGGACAGAGAGAGGTATTTTGTACCATGTCACATATTGAGATTCCCTGGCTGGTCTGCTCCAGCAGCGAGTGAGATGGCTCCAGCAGCCACCAGCCACAGCTGGGCATCCACCCCCAGCACTCAGCAGCAGGGCCACCGGATGATGCACTTTCAGTTATGAGCCTTGGGCACCCAAAGTCCCATTTTGTTTCAAGTCATAAGGAACGTGCATCACACTTGGGAAGCTAGGAGGTAAGGAAATGCATCCTCAGTACATTGTCTTTTGACCTTGAATTTGTCCCTTTGGGTCACAAGGTGGCTGCAAGGGACTCAAGCGTTCCTCTGTCCTATCAGTTCTCCGTCAAAAGCTAGGAGGACTAAAAAATGTTCCCTCACTGAGTCTCTTTCTTAAGATATGAAAATCTCTCTCAGAATTCCTTCAGAAGAAACCTGCTCCCACCTCATTGACCCGAATCAATCAGAAGCCCATTCTGAACCAAGTCAAAGGGCTGGGGTTGTGCCTCCCACCACGGCATTCCCATGTCAAGGCACTGGTTTGAGTAGCAGTTGCTGCATTTTGATCCAGCTGCCTGCCCGAGTGCTTGGACTCCTGCCACCCTAACATGGCTGGAAGCTCAGGCTTCCTGGCTTTGACCTCACCCAACCCCAGCCATTGTGGCTATTTGGGAAGTGAATTAGTAGACAGAAGATTTCTTTCTCTACCTCTCCCCCTCTCTCTGTAACTCTGCCTTTCAAATTATTCAATGACACACACACCAAAACGAAAGGGTCAGCCTGAGCCACACTCACCAGCCCAGGTAGAAGGCTGCGGACCCTGTCCCCTCTGACCTCCTGGTGCCCATAGCCTGCACACACCAGAAGCAGGGTGCAGTGTAGAGACTGGGGAGACCCCAGCACTTCAAGACAAGCTCATATCCGTGCCCTGTTGTCCTTCTGCCATCTCAACCTGTGAGAATCATAAGCTGTTGGGCAGGAGCTCTGTACTCTCAAGACCCAAGGTTTTACAAGGGTAATCTGCAGAGGCAGATATATTCCATTGCACTATAAAAACCCTAAGAAATGACAAAGAACCTCAAAGCTGTAAATGGCTACAACAAGGTGATATTACTCCTTACTCCAACATAGACACCCACGAGGTGCCAAGGGCCCCCTTTTGCCATGTGTTAGATTCAGAGCTTGTCTACCCTCTAAGGTTTCCAGCTGCAATCTCCCAGGGCCAAAAAATGAGGTCATCACCATCTCTGTATCCTTAACACAGCTCTGACAGCCAGCAGGAACAGTGACCACTCGTGAATTTCAATGAACCTTTTTTCCACCAGGGCTTTTTGGTTATTTATAATATCACTTGCAGATCATAAAAAATGATCAACTTAATAACTCCCTGCGATGGGCTTATTGAATTTGAATCCTGCCTGCAGTTACTTTGGCAAGACTTAATGGGCCAGATCTTCTCCATCCTCGGTTGGGATTAGAGCTGCGATGCAGTAGGCTAAGCTGCCCCTTGCAATACTGGCATCCTCCATGAAAGTGCCTGTTCGAGTCCCAGCTGCTCCACTTCTGATTCAGCTCCCATGAGAAAGCAGTGGAAAACAGCATACACCTGCAGAAGCCGCTGTGGAAATTCAGAGTAAACCTGTAGATGAAAAACGTTTCTCTCTCTCTCTCTCTCTCTTTCTCTCTCTCTGTTATTCGGCCTTTAAAACACATAAAAAATAAATCTTTTAATTAAAAAAGTAGTGCTTGTACTGCCACTCTATGAAAGAACACAACATCCATGAAATGTAATGATATATAGCCTCATGAAAGCCTAAAGCCTAGATTTCACCCCAAGCACAGTCTGAGTGAATTGGCTGGTAAGGGAGGCCGTGGGATGCCTTTAAAAGGCCTCACTGGGGAATGAGACAAACTCGAGTTCAAGTCCCAGCTCTGCCACTTACTGAGTGACCTTGGATAAGTCACCTGACTTCTGAGTTCCTGGCTCCCCTAAATAACATAGGGGTGATTCCCACCTTGCAGAGCATGCAGGGGCTCAGTGAGTGACGACTGACCTGTGAGTGTGCTGTTATTGTCATGGTTACAAGGAGACCCCAACAAGGCCATGGAAAATGGGTTAAAAGATGAGTTTATTTCAGTTCCCAAATTTTTGGAATTTAGACATACATGAGGTCTTCAAAAGAATTCCCAGAAAATGAGTAGCAAGAAAAAAAAATGCGTGTATTTCAAGATTCTTAGTACCAAGATAAATTTCAACTCCATTCCGCCCACAGACTTTCAGAAGTCTTGTATGTGCCCCTGGGAAAAGGGGACGGTGGAAATGAGGAAACTCAGGGTGGAGGCTAGGCCTGGGGGTCAGAAGTGGGTTACTGGGGCCACGGAGGCTGTGGGGAGACTTAGATGTGGAGAAAGACAGGAAAAAGCAAAAAGCAGAAATGTTGAAGCTAAGACTAAGGATCACCTTGCTGTGACCATCACAGACTTGTCTTAAAGTTTTTTGATCCTGCTAAACTATCTGTCCAAGGTTTTGGTGATTTTGTGAACACTATAAAATCTTTCCAACCATCTGGCTCTCTGCTCTTTGACCTTCTTACTCATGGTCACGGCCAGAGCTTTGAGACTTGTCTGCAGATACATAGGGTTCTCTGCTCTTCCCTGCCTGTTTCATTTCATTTTCATAGATATAACTCATAGGCTACAACTCACTAACTGATAACTTTATGATCCACTAGTGGACTGTGTCCATATATATTTTTTAATTTTAATGGACACACAGTTTATGGGGCATGGTATGACATGTCAGTGTAGATATACCATGTATGATGGTGAAGTCAGTCTTACTGGCACATTCATCACGCACATTCCCCATCTCCTTGTCTTGGGAACATTCCAAGTCTTTTCTGCTAGTTATTTTCAACCATTCTTCTGCTTCTGAATTTGAGAAACACTGCTCCAAACTTTTTCATTATTTCATTCCACTTTTTTAAAACAGATTTATTTATTTTTATTGGATAGGTAGGTTTTACAGAGAGGAGGAGAGGCAGATCTTCCATCCACTGGTTCACTCCCCAGATGGCCACAACAACCAGAGCGAAGCTGACCAGGAACTTCTTCCAGGCTCCCATGTGGGTGCAAGGTCCTAAGGCTTTGGGCCATCCTCTGTTGCTTTCCTAGGCCATCAGCAGGGAGTTGGGTCAGAAGTGGAGCAGTTAAGCCAAGAATTTGTGCCCATATGGGATACTGGCGCTTGCAAGGAGAGGATTTAGCCAGTGAGCCATCGCACCAAGCCCCATTCCAGGTTTTAAAGACCAAAACATTGGGAAGAAACCAACGAAGAAGACAGCCCAAGGAGCCCAAGAAGTAGAAGAACAAAGAGCTCTTTCATCAGCACCACCTGAGCCTCACACACTAATCTTCTCCTGTCATTCAAACCCATTCCCTCTAGTCCTCCAAACACAACAGTTTCCCACCCTGCCTGGGGCCTCCAACCCACAGCAGACCTTGCCACCTCTCTACGCCTCACACCACCTCGTGATGTCACATCCCGTCTATCTGGTTTAGATTATGTATCATTAAATAAAAATTATAGGAGGCACTTGTTTTGGGCTGAGGTCCTGCCCTGGGTCCCCACAGACCCAAGCTAAACATGAAAATAAAGTCACTTGCGGTCCAGTTCAAGTCACCCAACTCTAAAGAAGCAGCTTATCTGAGCTCCAGGAGACTTTGAGCCAACACAAAGAAATCAGGACAACAGCAACCGGTTCCCCAAGCAGCCGGCCACAGTCACCAAGACAACGCAGCTCCTTCTGCTGCAACCTCTACCCAGAGAAGGGAGCCTGCTGGAACCCCGTATGACCCAGCAGCTACTTTCCAATTGTTCTCCCTTTCCCTACCCTGCAAGGAAAGTGACTTTGAAAAGATTGGTCAACTTCTTGTCATTATTTCTGCCTTTTTTCCCCCAAGCCCTTCTCTATCTATAAAATCAAGTTCCTCTCGCCAGACCATTCCACTTCCCAGAATTTGGTGGGGGGCAGGGTGCTGACATGATAGCCTAGTGGCTGAATCCTCACCTTGCACATGCCAGGATACCATATGGTTGCCAGTTTGTGTCCTGGCTGCTCCACTTCCCATCCAGCTTCCTGCTTGTGGCGTGGGAAAGCCAAAATGACTGGTTCCCTGTCACTCCATGTGAAAGACCTGGATTGAGTTCCCAGTTCCCAGCTGCCAGCTTCAGCCTAGCCTAGTCCCAGCTCTTGGTATCTGGAAAGTGAGCCAGCACGTTCTCCCTCTTCCTCGCTCACTCTCTCTGCTTCTCAAATACGTCTAGAAATAAAATAAACATTAGATGAACCATAGTGTCAAAGAACACAGTTATCACACACTACATTTAAAGAGCTCAGATGATGTTCCCTGCAATTCTAGAACCAGGCAATGCTGTAGTCCGTAAAACAGACATAGTGTTCTGAAGGACTAAACAGCGGGATTGGTTTTATACACAGGAAGGGGCTGGGGAACTGCAGAATGAAGAGCAGACTGGCCATTCCAAAGCTTCTTTCCTTGCAGGCTGGGTGCTGGGAAGCGGAACAACAGGCAGTCAACAGATGAACAAGCAGCAGTTTGCTGGCCCTTTAAGAAAAACACACTAATCCAGAGGGAGCAGCAGCTTTGTCATTGTTGTCGTGGTGACTGCGGCTGGTCTTGTTTAGGAAATATGACCATTATTTCCAGAATCCTGACTTCTCTGTCAGCTGAGTTTGGGTTTGGTGCCATGGAGCCTTTGGGTGATTCCATTGGGATTTTAAGCTTTATTTGTTGGAACCCAATCCAAATTCAGGGACTCCCGTCATTTTTCTGTAACACCGCCAAGTGACGGAGTCAGGACTGAGTTGTGTCATGAGTTTCTGGAGCCCACAGCCACCAGTCTCCTGCACCGCGTGTCTCTCAGAAACCGAACCCTTCTGGAACTTTGGAATGTCAGCTCCGGGGGTCCTGGGGTCTGACCTTCCAGGCCCCCAGTAGAACACAGAGCTGAGAGGCTGAGACGCCAACAAGGGGCTGAGAACACAAGCAGAGGGAGACACTGGGGGCTTCAGGTGCACCACCTCAGAGGTCACCCGAGCACACAGAGACCTCAGGATGTGTAGGATACTTGCCAATCAGACCCTCATGCCCTCTGGCCAGGGGCCCACTCCCTGGGGACAAATGACCAAGTTGTTTGGACACAGAGCCTGAAGTCTAGGACTGAGGTGACGCAGGATCTGTCCTGGCCACAGGGATACACCTGCTGTACGGCAGACAGACGGAGGCGGCCCTTCTCACCTGGCTGGCACTGTGAGAGGAAGCATCCACGCTGGCCTCCAGGCACTGTGTCTTCTCTCTTCTAGAGGAGAAAGAACCAGATCCCATCCTCCCAAGGGCACCTAGAGACAAGGAGCCCAGCCTGTTCTCATGGAGGACCCATTGCCAGGATACCCTGGGGGAGGTCAGAGCAGAACACAGCCCGGAGTGGGAGAGCATAGAATTCCACTGCAAAAGAAAGTGGTGGTGGGGAGGTATCAGCTTTTTGTGTTTAAGGGGAAAAGGATGGTAAGAGAGCACAAAAAAAGGGGAGAACAAGGGAGTGGGTGTTTAGCCTTGAGGCTCAGATCCCATATCAGAGCGCCTGGGCTTGATTCCTTGTTCCAGCCTGGACTCCTGCGTTCCTGCAGACGTAGCAAGGCAGCAGTGACAGCCCAAATAATTACAGTTCAGACATCCATGTGGGAGACCTGGAACAGGTCCTGGGCTCCAGGGTTTGTGCTCAGCTCCAGCTTAGCCGCAGCTGGAAGTGAGCCAGTGGGCTAGACCCTCTCTCCCTCTCTGCCACATTTGTAAGCATATGTTGCCTCCTGTCCATTGTGGAGTTTTCACTGCTGCCCTGTGAGGTCCCTCATCCGGCCAGACTTTTAGGAAAGCCACAGAAACATGGGAACAGCAAGAAGGTGGATTTTGAAATAAAGGAAGGAGTTTGGTTGCTGGGTTGACAAACAGGAGCAGCAAAGGCCAGTGTGATAAGGTGTCCACTTGCACAAGAGCAGGAACTCCGGGCTAGGTTGACCAAGAGGATGAGCACATCCCAACCTCCTGGTGATGGCTGAAATCCTGGGGTGGCGGGGTGGGAGGGGCATGGACAGCAGCAGACTTCCCATGATTCAGGGATGAAGTCGGAGCCAATCTCACCCAGATCTTGAGGGTCAAGGGGTCCCCAAGGTCCCACTAGCACCCTTGTGTGGAAAGCATGCTAGGACCACCTCCAGTGGGTGGTATCACAGGTCCCTGGTTTTTCAGTGTAAGGTGTCTGTGTGACCACCAGCCAATCCCAATGGAGCTCGGTGTCCCTGCTGACTTTGCCACTTCCCGGAGCCCCAGCTCTCTCCTGGCCTATGGGAACACCAGCGCCTACCTCCCAGGCTGTAGGATTACGCAGAAAGCCCCCATGATGATTCATGTCCCCAGTCCACTTGACAGATCCATAGCACCCAGATGTTGGGCCACATGTTATTCTGGATATTTCTGGAAGGTGTTTTTTGAATGAGATCAATGCACAGACTTTGTCGGTAGTCCTCACCCCATCAGCGGAAGGTCTGAAGGAAACAATGAACGTTCCCTGAGTGAGGAGTTCTCAGAGATGACCTTGGGACTTGATCTTCAGCAGGAATTCTTCCTGGCAGTCCAGCCTGAGCACCAGCCCTGCAAGACTCCATAGCCACATGAACCAGTTCTCTAAACCAAATCTCCATATTTACAAAGCACAATACACACAATGTGTCCTATCATAGGCTCAGCTTCTCTGACAGACCCCAGCTAAGAAAGGGATCTTCAAAAAGATAGAGAGGTTGGCGCTGTGGGATAGTGGATTAGCCTGTTGCTTGCAGTGCCAGCATCCCATATGGAAGTCAGGTTGAGTCTCAGCTTGCTTCACTCCCAATCCAGCTTCCTGCTAATGCACCTGAAAGCTGGCACTTGGACCATCCTCTGCTGCTTTCCCAGGTACATTAGAAGGCAGCTGGATTGGAAGTACAGCAGCCGTGACATGAATCAATGCTCATATTGGATGCTAGCATCAGAGGCTGCAGCTTAACCAGCCCCAAGTGATTTCAACTATTTATTTTTATTTTTATGAATTCACATAGCTGATCAGGGTGGGAAGGGTTGAGGATCAGGGGAAAGTGGATGGGACCATTGTATCCACATTTTCTTTATATTCCTTCTGTATCAAGGAGAAGAAGGGAGATAAGGGGAGAAGCCTTACTCAACCTCCCAACCGCCTCAGTACCCAGGGATGGGGAAGGGTCATCCGATGTCATCCCAGGTCTCCCATATGGAGCATGCTCCAAGGGTTCTGCTGTCAATCACACCAATCCAAGGATAAGGAAATCCTTCCAAGGTCCATTGGCTGACATAGTCCACATTAGAGTCTCCATTCGCCCAGATATTTGCTATCATTGTTTGGCTGGAGTAGTTATCCAATTGGCTTTGTCCTCCTTCCTCTGCTATGGTACCAAATGTCCCCTGCAGGCCCCAATGGACTGACACATCTTCTATGTGCATCTGGGCATGCCATCCACTGCTCTGTCATAACCACTGGGGAGGCCCAGTTCTGATACATGCACTCCACAGTCAGACCACAGATCCTGCAATTCTCCCCATGGTTGGAGTTCTAGCAGTTCAGTTTGAGGGATCCCCAAAGTTCCCTCATCAAAGGTGATCCCAGACCTGACCCTTGTGTGTGCTTGTCAGTATGGGGTCTGGCTCAGTCCGTCACCCACATCAGCCAATGCATTTATTGGTAGTTGCCATGGCTGGGTCAGTTCTGTCACAAACCAATGGATGCTGCAGCCCAGACCAACCCAACCAACTACACACTTGGTCCTCACATACACCAATGAAAGCTGCTGCCTAGTCAGTGCCACCTGCAATAACCTCCCCCTCCCACTCCAGGCCTGCCCCCAGCCATGGTTCCTGTATTTGCCAGTATGTGCAAGGGACTGGTCCAGTCTGTCCCACATCCCATTCAGCTCTCATACACATCAGCAGGGTTGGAGACTAATTCAACCCAACTGACTTGACGATCCAACCCACACTCATACTAGCAGGTAACTCCACCTGTCTAACCAGGCCCTCCCCCAGCCCTGGTTCTTACACTTATCAGTGGGGATTTCCTCCCACCAGAATAATGCCCACAGTTTCTCTACTGGATTCACTCCCAGTCCTAGATCTTGTACTCTCCAGGTGGTTCTGCAGCCTACCTTGACAGGATTTGCCCCTAGTCCCAGCACTTGCCAGCTGATACTGCAGCAAAGCCCAACCAGCCTACACTTACTCTGGCTCATACATGCACCGATGGATACAGTTGGTTAGCCCGGCCTGGCTCTTTTCCAACGCAGTTCACATGTAGGCCAACAGGTGTTGTAACCCTGCCTGGCCTGGTCTGCCCCCAGACCCAGTGCTCATGCTTACCAATGGGAGCAGTGGCCAGCAGGGGAGCCCATCCTGCCCCTCTACAGGACTCACACCCCTCCTCCCCAGGTCTCACATGTGCTGGTGGGTGCTGTGGCAAAGTTTGGCAGGATATGACTCATCTCGGCATTTGCCAGTGGGTGCTATAGCTTGGTCCAGCCCGGCCTGTCCCCTGTTCCAGTTCATGCAGGTAGGTGCCAACAGCCTAGCCCAGTCCAGTCAGCCCCCAGTCCTGACCCTAATGTGAACTGGCTGGTGTTGTGGCCCAACCTAGCCTGACCTGCACCCCATCCTGGTTTTCAGATCTGCCTGTGTGTGTCATGAACTGGCCTGCCCCCAGACCTGACCCCAGTGTGTGCCAGCGGGTACCGTAACCTGGTCTAGTCTGGGCTGCTCCCTGCTTTAATTCCTATGCTCACTTGCAGGGGCTGCATCCTGACAGAGGAGTGCCCCAAGCTCCTCTATCAGGTTTCCTCCCAGTGGCAAGTCTCATGCACAATGGTGGATCCTTTCGGCCTGGGCTGATTTAGTTCACCTCCTCTCCTGGCAGGAACAGTGGCCTTGCCCAACTGGACCACACCCATTCCGGTTCTTACTATTGGTGTTACAGCCCAGCCATACCTGGTCCACACCCAGACACAGCTCTCACGTGGTTCAGCAGGAACTGAGACCTAGCCCAGCCCATCCTACACCCACTCTGGCTCTCACAAGCACCAGTGGATGTTGGAGCCTAGCCCAGTCTGGCACACCCCAGATCCAGTCCACACCCATGCCAAGGGACACTGCAGTCATATCCAGCCCAGATAACTGCCCCATTCTGGTTCTTGCACTCACCAGTGGTAACCACAACCCAGCCAGGGTATCCTCTTATCTCCCCAGCCAGGCCTGTTCCCAGCCACAGATCTTGTGCATGCAAGTAGTTGCTCTGACTCAGCTTCGTGTAGACCATCCCCCATCTTGGCTTTTGCCATTGGATGCTGCAGCCTGGCCTGTCACAGCCTGCCCTGTCACAGCCTGCCCCAAGTCCCAACTCTCACTGACAGGTGCTGTAGCCTAGCCCTGCTCAGTGTGCTCCCATCCCTGACTCATGCAAACTGGTAGGTGCGATAACCTAGCCTGGCATGACTGCACTCCAGGTTGGTTCCTGCACATGCCAGTGTGCTAAGGTTTGGCCCTGCCCTACTAAGTCCAACCCTCTCCAGAACCAACCCACATACTTACTGATGGGTGGAACTACCTTACCCGGCCTGACCAACACCCAAGCCTGAATCATATGCTCATAGCAGAAGCTGTGGCCCACCAAGGGAGTTTCCCAAGTTCCCCCACCAGACCCACACCCAGACCAGATCTCACACGTGCCAACGGATGCTAGGCATTCACCCATCATAGTCTGTCCCTTCCGTCCCAGCCTATGTATGAGCTGGTTGGATGCTGTGACCTGGCCCGCCCCATACCCTATTCTTGGATGTACTTCCGGGTGCTGCAGCCTGGACCCAACTCCAGTACTCAGTAGTGTCAGAGTCATGCCTAGCTCAGCCCATCATTACCCCCAGCTCTTAAGGAAACCAGCAGAAATTGCAATCCCACAGGAGTGGGCCCACATAACCCCCACACCCCGAATCTTCCCCCAAACCTGATTACCTTACATGCTGGTCAGTGTCATGGCCCAGCCTAACATTACCTATTCCCTGTTTCAACTCACTGATGGTACTGTGATCTAGCCCTACCACGTAGTCCCCCCAAGTCCTAGCTTTAATGTATACCAGTGATTTGGTGGTAGCTGATGCTAACTAGCCCAGCTCAGATCTCCTACGTGGGCTGGTACGTTGATCTGACCCTTAAAAATCCTCTAATTCTGTCTCCCTCCAAACCACTTGGTATCAGCCCCCTCACTTAACTGCAAGTACAATGGCCTTATCGATGGAAATCCCTCAGTATTCATTCCTCAACTGTAACATATTCCCTCAGTAGTTCTCCATCCTGAACATTCTCTCATCCTCTTCCCTGGGCAATCTGTCCTCCATCCTCTACTATGGCATCAGACGTCCTCTGCAGGCCCCAATGGACTGCCATGCCCTCTATGAGCATCTGGGTATGCTATCCACTGCTCCATCTAAGTCACTGGGGAGGCTCAGATCTGCATGAACAGTAGCCTTGTTGAAGCAAGCCCCTCAGAGGTCACCTGGACATGAGCCCCCAGGTCTCTGCACACTCCCACCTGTGCCATCTTGCAGGTCCCCTGAAAGCCCACACCCCCAAGTCCACATGAGCATGCCACCAGGTGGCCCGTAGGCTTTACCTGGCACCATTGGCACCCCAGGCTGCCTGACCCAGGCCGAACCCGGCTCCTTCTGGGGCTCACCAGCCCAGCTCCAAAGCACACACAGGTCAAACAACCCGGGCCAAACGACCCATACCATGCCCGGCCCCTTCCTGGGCTCAGCCAAATGCTTTTGACTTTTGTGAATAACCAATGGGGGAAACAGACCCACAAGCAAGGGACATTATGATGTCATGAGTCAAACCCCATGCTCTTTCTCTCTCCTTTTAGCTGGTTCTAGCCCAAACCAAGCTCTCACAATCTCACTGTGGAACATTTACCAGCAGCCCCAGGCCCAAGTCATGTCCCTTGTGGAACAGGGCAGGCCACCTCAGGTGCTACAACCTGACCTAGACCTGTTTGCCTCTTTGGAGTACCTCACTCACTCTTACACAGGTTACTGTAAAAGTGAGCAAACACCAGACCAGTGGCACAGCTACTAAGATGCCACTTGCAGGGCTGGTGCTACGCGTAGCTCATCAAGCAGCCGCATGTGGCACTCACATCCCATAGGGATACTGGTTTGGGTCCTAGTTGCTCCGCTTCTGATCCAGCTCCCTGCTAATGTGCCTGGAAAAGCAGCAGAGGATGGTCCAATTACTTGAAATTCCATCTCCCCCCCGACCCTGGCTTCTGGCTTTCCATTGCATGGCTATTTGTGGAATAAACCAGAGAATGGAAGATCTCTCCTGTCTCTCTGTGTCTCTGTAACTCCACCTTCAAAAAAAAATGCCACTTGGGGTGCCTAGTTTGAACCGCAGCTCCTCCCTTGCCAACCAGCTTTCCGATAATGCGTATCCCAGGAGGCGGATGGTGGTCTGAATACTGCAGTATCCATTTGGCCTGGCCCTGGCTACTAGAGAGTCTATTGGAATGAATCAACAGATGAAAGATCCATCCATTGGTCTCTATACCTTTAGCTCTCTGTCTTTCAAATAAAATGAAAATACTTACATTGATTTTTTTTTTCCAAAATGAAAATGTGGGGAATTCTTGTAGGGAAGTCACAGCATCCATGAGCGCACACACACACACACACACACACACACACACACACATTCCTCAATTTCTGCCTTGGATTGGAAGCGCAGGACACCCCTGCTGGCCTGTCTTTTTCTCTGTGTATCTCCCTGCTCCTGCTGCTTCTTCCAGGAAGCCCCACAAGTTTGTTCCTTTCTGGTCTTGGTACAGACCCAAAAGCCCATCATGGCCCAGTCAGCCTGCAGGGAAAGGAACACATAATAATGCTGACCCAATCAGCTGTGGCCACGTCGATCAGGATAGAAGGAGACAGGCCTTAGAAAGGTGCCAGGTGGGCCCGGCGGCGTGGCCTAGCGGCTAAAGTCCTCGCCTGGAATGCGCCAGGATCCCATATGGGCGCCGGTTCTAATCCCGGCTGATCCACTTCCCATCCAGCTCCCTGCTTGTGGCCTGGGAAAGCAGTCAAGGACGGCCCAAAGCTTTGGGACCCTGCCACCCACGTGGGAGACCTGGAAGAGGTTCCTGGTTCCTGGTGCGACTCACTTGGGGAGTGAAGATGGAAGATCTTCCTCTCTGTCTCTCCTCCTCTCTGTATATCCGGCTTTCCAATAATAATTAAAAATCTTAAAAAAAAAAATAGAAAAGAAAAAAGGTGCCAAGCACCCACCAAAGGCTCCGGTTCTCTCCCAAGGGGCTGCTGGGAGAGCGGCCAACAGGTGTCCACGCCCTCCAGACAGCTCTATGCAGGAGTCTGAACCCACCTCTGCAGCAGGCTTGGTCTCACATTACCTCACCTCACCTCCTCAGGATGTGCCTCTGTGAACAGAGGCCCGGCCAGCTCCCAGGACTGTAAGAGCCACGGGAAATGTTTCTGGTAAGTGTCGCAACGGAGCAGATCTACACCTTTATCCATTCCTGGCTTCAAAGGGCGTGCAGAAACTCTCGGCCCTCCCCTTCCCGCACCCAGCCTTTGGCCACTGCCCCACCTGCTGCCTCAGCCAGGACTCTGCAGGGGTGGAAACATTTAGTGTTTTTTGGACAACCCATAGGCACAAAAATGAAAACAAACCAACCACAGAAAACAGCACAGGATTTTTCCTCTGCCACTCACCAGCCACATGACCTTAGGCAAGTCACAGCACCTCACCTCAGCTCTCCACCTGTATAGTAGAAGCAAGGACATTTCTCTCCCAAGGCTATGGGGAGAATGAAAAGAGGAGCTTATAACGCAACTCAATAAAACTGGAGATAAAGACTGCAAAGGCAGGCACCACAGAGGAGGCACAGCAGGAGGTGGAGGAGAGGCCATGCCCACTGGAGGACAGCTGCAGAGAAAGGCCCAGTGCCTAGGGACCACCATCAGAGGATGCACTGGCATGCGCAGGTGTTGCTGCACAGCGGATTAAGTCACTGCCTGTGACACCAGCATCCCCTCTCATACAGGTGCATCAAGTCCTGGTTACTCAGCCTCAGATCCAGCTCCTTGCCAATGTGCTGTGATGGGGTGCAGCTGGGTGATAGTCAGCACCCCATAGCAGCGGGCAGGCTTGTTGAGTTAAAGGATGGTTAACTGAGTGAGCAGAAATAGGCTCTGAGCGCCCTGGCCCTCCTGCAACTTTGGACTCCAGCCGCTCCCTTCTGGACTCTTGCCACTTGAGTTAATTGAATGTTTTGCACTTCGCATGGAAACTTTGCTTGTACTGCGCACCTCTCAAGCTGACTGGAAGAGGAGAGCTTAAAAATCCCCGACTGGGGCCACAGGGTACAGTGGCTCCTGGAACATAGCAGGAACTGCTGATGCCAAGTTTGGCCAATAAAGACTCCTCCTTGGGACCCTCTCCCCCTCTCCAGAACAGCGCCTAGAAAAACAGCGGGGGATGGCCCAAGTCCTGGGGTCCCTGCCAACCATGTGAGACCAGAAACAAGCTCCTGACTCCTAGCTCTGGCCTGCTCCAGCCTTGCCCATTGCAGCCACTGGGGAATGAACCAGTAGATGGAAGATTCTCTCTCTCTCTCTCTCTCTCTCTCTCTCTAGCTCTCGCTCTCGCTCTAACTTTTCCAATACATAAAATGAGCCTTAACTGACACTCCTACACAGCACCTGGCCGGTTCGGATACAGTCTGTTACACTAAGTTAAGCCCCACTAGGGAGGGGTTGGTTATAAAATAACCAAGTTAGAAACTCCATACAGTCATCTCATTTATTAGGAGTCTGACGCCTCTGGCATCAGCTATGCTAAGGTTGCGGGGGTCAGTCTAGCTGCCTACAGCGGGGGAACAGGGGCAGCCTGGAGGGGGTCTGGGGGTGGCCAGAAGAGGCCTCTGGGCTGGGTGAGACAGCTGGAAAGGAAAGGCAGGACAGGAAGAGGAAGTAAGAGGTGTGGAAACCTTCTCCCCTTGATCCCTGACTCAGTGCACTCCCGGCACGCCTGCCAGCGCTTTTATTGCTCCTTACTGGTGCCAAGCAGGCTGCGGAAACACCAAGCCCTTGGTCCTGGCTCCGCCCTTGCAGCCATCACTCTACTCTCCTTCCAGACAAGAGCTCCTCCCCACCTGCCGCAGGCTGCTCACACATTAAGTTGTTAAAAAAAAAAAAAAAAAATTCTTTTTTTCCACTGGACCTGGACCTGGAGCAATTGTTCAATAACTAAATGCTCCCCTTGGAAGCGACAAGATCCAACATGGGCACTGGTTCATATCCCGGCTGCTTCACTTCCCTTCCAACTCCCTGTTTGTGGCTTAGGAAAGCAACAGAGGATGACCCAAGGCCCTGGAACCCTGTGCCCACATGGGAGATCCGGAAGAAGCTCCTTGCTCCTGGCTTCGGCCTGGCTCAGCTCTGGGCATTGTGGCCATGCGGGGTCGCGGGTTGCGGGGAGAACCAGCAGATGGAGAATCTTTCTCTCTGTCTCTCCTTCTCTTGGTAAATTTGATCTGCCTTTCCAATAGAAATAAATAAATCTTTTTTAAAATATTCATTTATACCTAGATACAGCAAGGGAAAAAAAAAGAGAATGTGGAAATAACGCTCTCACTCACCTTCATGTAGCCCTTGACCCTTTGCACCCAATCAACTATGTAAAAATCATCAAAAATTTGAAAATAATAAAAAAAATTTGGAGTTCATAGCCTATTATGATAACCTAGTGGCTAAAGTCCTTGCCTTACACGCACCAGGATCCCATATGGGCGCCGGTTCATGTCCCAGCTGATCCACTTCCCATCCAGCTCCCTGCTTGTGGCCTGGGAAAGCAGTGGAGGCCAGTCCAAAGCCTTGGGAGCTTGCACCCACGTGGGAGACCTAGAAGAGTATCCTGGCTCCTGGCTTTGGATCAGCTCAGCTCCAGCTGTTGCAGCCACTTAGGGAGTAAACCAGCGGATGGAAAACCCTTCTGTATCTCCTTCTCTGTAAATTTGACTTTCCAATAAAAATATGTAATATTTAAAAAAAAGTTTTTAATTCATTTATATCTTTTGAAAGTCATACCTCTTTGGCTACAACAGTCAGGACTGGTCGAGGCCAAAGCCAGGAGCTTCATCCAGGTCTCTCACAGGGGTGGCAGTGGCCCAAGCTCTTCGGCCATCCTACACGGCTTTGCCAGGCCATTAGCAGGGAGCTGGATGGGAAGTGGAGCAGCTGGGACATGAGCTGATGCCCATATGGGATCCTGGGAGTGGAAGATGAGGATTTTAGCCACTAGGTTTTCGTGCCAACCCTAAAAAAATTGTTTAAAAGAAATTCTTTTTAAAAGCAAGTATATGTAAATTATTCAAATTCTATACTTTTTTTTTACTTTGAGGGAGAGATGGATGGACAGACAACAATCTCCCATCCCCTGTTCACTCCCCAAATGCCTGCAGGAGCTAGGCTGAGTCAGGCCACAGTCAGGAGCCTGGAACTCAGGCTCCCACAGGACCGGCCGGGGTCCTCATCCCTAAGGTGTCCCCTGCTGCCTCCCAGGGTGTACAGGCTCAGGAAGGCAGATGAGAAGACTCACACCCAGGTGTTCCAACATGCGAGGGGCACCATGCTGCATCTTACCTAGTGCACTGAACACCTGCCCTCCTACACTGCCTCTTGGAAAGGACTTGAGCAGAGGAGGTTCCAGAATCAAGCCCTACAAGTCTGGGAAGTGACTGCCGAGAAGGGCCTGGCTTTTGGTTCTCTGACTGATGCGTTCCAAGCACCTAGATGAGTCTAGGACATAGGCCTTCAAGAAACTCTGCAGAGTGGCAGCTACATGTAGTCCGCAAATGTGTGTGTAAACCTCAGCCAGTCCTGAGCCACCCACAGGCACGGGCCACGCCAAGCTGCTTATCTCCCGAAACAAAGACAGAGAAGTAAGTCACACAAGATAGTGGGGGGCGGGGCTCTGCTCAGAGAACGCTGTTGGTCCAGAAAAACGCTCCCTGTCTTCAAGTTTCCAAATGGCTGGGTATTTTTCTTGTTTTGTTTTGTTTTTTCCTTAATGTTTTGTTTGTTTGTTTAAAAGGCAGAGTGGCAGAGGGAGAGACTTTATCCATCCACTCATTCACTCCCCAGATGGCCCCAATAACCAAAGCTGGGCCGGATCAAAGCTCGGAGCCTGGAACTTTAGCTGGGTCTCTCATGTGATTCCAGAGTCCCCAGCACTGGGCTGTTCTTCCAAGAGCATTGGCAGGCAGCCGGATTCAAAGCCAAGCAGCTGGGACATGAACTGGCACTCCCCCCCAGTACGGGATAAGGCATCGGAGGTGGTGGCTTAACCCTCTGGCTAATTCTAGGCAGGACAGCCTCCTGAGGCCAACTCCCACTATACCTGGCAGCCGGTCCCCTACACACACACACACACACACACACACACACACACACACAATCTGCCAGAACCCTAACCACAAAGACAGAAACCTCGAGACAGCTCCCCATCCCCACTTCCTGTTGAGGCCTCTGCTGTGGCTGGAAGTCACTGGCTCTTAGAGGCCTGAGGAAGAGGAGGGCAGGAACCAGGGAGACCGGGAACGTTAGCACAAGCTGTGGCCGCCCAGTGGAGACAGCGTGCCAGGGCTGGGTGGGGCCAGGAGAAGGACTGCCCCATCCTCCTCTCCCCCTGCTGGACCCTCCCACCAGCTGATGGAAAAACAGGAATGCCAACCCAAGAGCAGCAGCCCATGACGCTCAGCCTGCAGGGGCACGAGCAGGCGAGACAGGGTGCACAGGGGACTGGAGGCAGCCTCTCTTTATTCCAGGTACCTCCCCCCACCTTGCTTCCTTTGCCAGGTTGGGAAATTGAGTCAGGAGCAGCAGTGCCCGGGGAGGCCACAATCCAATCCAGGCCAAGGCGTAGGGGATCAGATCAGCAAGGAAAGCCACATTGGCGATACTCAGGTCCGGCGGGAGCTGGGGGTGGGGCAGTGTTGTCTGCCCATCACCATGGCAACTACTGCAGGCTGTCATTCCAAGTCCAAGGCCCAGGAAGGGCTGAAAATCACTTTTTCCATCACCACTCCCATCCCATTTCCAACTTTCTTTCCTTCCTCCTCGGCCGCAAACAGACTGAGTGCCCTTATGGCATCCGTTCCAAAAGCAAGTCTTACTGAGAACAGAAGGTGACCTCTGGGTGAGGAGGTGGGGACACTGAGAGAGGTCTAGGTCATGTTAGGGAGGACGTGGGGGGGGTGTGTCCTACTCTGTTTTCTGAGGCTGTCACAAAACACGTGGGACCCAAGAACTGGTTGAGAGCTGATGTGAACTGAGCTCGCAGGCTCTGGAGGCTGGAAGACCAGGAGTGTGGCTCTGCACCTGCTGGGTGACAGGTGACATTCTGTTGCATTCTGACTTGGCAGAGGCAGCACCACATGGCACACAGAGCAAGCAGTTGGCTCAGGCCTCTCTTCCTTTTGCTATAAAGCCACGAAAGCCATCACGAGGATGGTCCCAGCTAACCCCTAACCACCCGCTACCTCCAGGTGCCATCAGCATTGGAACATGTGTCTCACACACTGAAGATGCAACCAGGGAGGTGAGGTGGTTCAGGTCGCCAGAGAGCCAGAGTGGAGCAGAGAGGAGGCCCAGGGAGGGCAGTCGCCAAGGAGCGGTGACATGACTCCCAACACCTTCAGACTGCAATCCACAGGCAGATTTCATCCCTTGGCAACACAGGGACAGGGCCCTGCCAGTGGGAGGGCAGCAGAGGCCCAGGATAGAGGGGGCTTGCCTAATCCTTCTTAGTAAATGCACCAAGGGTTTAAAGCCAGGGACCGCCGGAAGAGGGCGCTCAGGTTTGCTAAGGAGTGTAAAGGCCGTGAAAGAAAAGGGCGTTCACTCCGTGCAGGTGTCTTGCATGGGGCAGCCCCGCTGAGGTGGGGCAGGGCTCAGGCATCACAGCGGCCGCCCCTTTGCCCTGCTCCGCATCTCCCCCACCCTCCAAGTCCCCATTCGGTCTGGCTGGCCTTGGCCGCCCCAGCTTTCTGCTGGGCACGTTCTTCGGCCATGACACCCACACCTTCCAGCGTTCTCTGCTTTCACCCAGCGTGAGCCTCTCACCATTCCTAAGGTCAACGCCTTCCATCCTGACAAACAGCCCGAAAGCCCCCGCACACACATACCTCCGTGCTGGATCCACGCAGTCAATGCTCAGCAAAACTCCAGCAGTCACCAGACCCTCTCTGCTCTGCCATGCCAGGGGTTCTCCAAGAGGCACCAAGTGACCTCTCACTGCCAGCTAGGAGGGAGAACACTACACTTGGCCGTCAAACCAACAGCCAAAGCTGACGGTGCTGAGGTCATCTGCAGTCTGCCCGTCAAACCACGTGGCAGCACCGCAAGACACTCACTTGACACGTGGGGAGGTTGAGGGTCGCAGGAAAGAGCGGTTTAATGACTTTAATGAGTACCCCAGGGCACGCAGTCCAAAGGCATGCTCCTAGACTCCTAAGTTGTACCCAGGACAACACCGAGTATCCAAAGAGAAGTGACCAAGGCAGTTCAGCTGGGAGAGATGAGGGACAAGGTAACTACAGCGTGGAAGGCAATGCTTCAGGAGGGAGTATCAACTCGTCTTTGGCTCTGGCACCTGTGCACTGTAATACCGTCCACCATACAGCCAGGCAAAACACATACAAGAACTTACAAAGGCCCATGGGTTGCCCAGGCTGCTCAGGGTCCTCAGAGGGCACGGGCCCAAGCCACAGAGTGGGGATGCCTCAGAGGAGTGACTGGTCTGGCCAGAACCTGAGTGACATGAACCTCATTGGCTGAGGCCAGGGAGGAGAGCGGTCCAGTAAACCATGGCAGGGTCCGCTGAGAGGCAGGGAAGGGTCGAGACGCCATCCGCTGTCACAGGTGTCCCTGGGTCCTCACCAAAGCTGGTTTGGCACCAGAGATGCCAAACACAAGCGTTTCTTTAAGATACAGCGTCCTGGGAGTTCCTTGCCTGTTGGCTCTGTCCTCAGAGCAAGGGGCCAGGCAACAGTGGCTCAATAGGCTAACCCTCCACCCTGTATCACTGCCCTCCCAGTATGGGCACAGGTTCTAGTCCTGACTGCTCCACTTCCAATCCAGCTGTGGCCTCAGAAAGCAGAGGAAAGATCTCTCTCTCTCCTCTCTCTCTCTCTCTCTCTCTCTCTCTCTCTCTCTCTCCCTTCTTCCCACAAATCTGCCTTTCAAATACAAATCTACAAGCAAAACAAACAAATCCACGGGGGTCCAGCCTCTGCTGCTCAGGGGGAGTTCCCCAGGAGAAAGCTTCTGACCTCAGCTGCTCTCACATGGGCCAAGAGACTGTCCACAGCCCCACAGCTACCGCACACCGTGGCCCAGTATTCTGGAAACCTTGCTGAGAAAGGCCACTCTACCCAAAGCAGCAGCTACAGCCTACAGCACCAGCAGCGCGGAGCGGCGTGAGTCTAATCCCACGCCTGGGGACTCAAGGGTGGCTAACGGAGGTGC
This sequence comes from Ochotona princeps, assembly GCF_030435755.1. Classification (NCBI taxonomy): domain Eukaryota; kingdom Metazoa; phylum Chordata; class Mammalia; order Lagomorpha; family Ochotonidae; genus Ochotona; species Ochotona princeps. The sequence goes on from NC_080858.1 coordinate 21,684,602, forward strand.
CCGGCCACTCCTCAGCTGGACCTCTGGCCCTAGAGCAGGGAAGACAACTCCAGCACTTGATTCTGAGGTGAAAGCGGGGAGAGCCAACACGTCAGAGATGTCTAGAAGAAAGATGGCTCCTTCTCCGAGGGCTGGCCTTAACCTGGGCTCCAGGGAACAGAAGTCCACCAACAGCATGAGTCCCACCCATATCTGAAGTTTGGATGAACACAGCCTCCCGAGTCAGGGGTCCCAGCTGAACACTTGCTAGCGGCAGGTGTTTGCCCAAACTCCCCTTCCGTGGGACCCCTGTTCCAGCCTCGAAATCAAATGAAAGCCTTAAGACCCACGGAGCGTTTGGAACAACACACCACGCACAGGCAGTGCCGCATGGCTTGGCTACTGGGCGTACAGACGCCGTGAATATGGGTGTTTTTGTCCACTAATATTTATGATTTGTGTATCCACACGAGGGCACATGAATCAGCTTCTGGACAAATGAAATTAAAGGGTAAGCCTAATGGGATGCAAAAAAATTGAAATCTATGCATCGGGCTTACGGGCAACAAGTATTTTCCATACACTTTTGCAAGTTGTTTGTATTCAATACCTGTGAGGCGGAGGAGAGGGGAGCGGACGCCCTGGGGTCGCTTGCCAGGTAGGGTCTCCCAAGAAGTTTTGCAGATTTTAGGGGTTCCGGGACCTCGGGCAGGCCCAAAGCACAACGGTGGCCCCAATTCCTAGCAGGATTGGTAGGGACCGGTGTTCCCCCTCTGCACGGCGCTTCCCACACCCGGCCTGCGGGGAAGCCGAGGCAGGGGGCTGCGAGCCGGCAGGGATACCCTGGCCCCAGCCGCCTGGAGAGGCAGGCGCACCGGCGGCCCAGGGTCCCAGCTCCAAGGCCCACAGCGCGCATGGGAAGGAGCCGCAGGCCGCCTGGCCTTGGGGCAGGCAGGCCCCGGAGGAGCCGGCCCACATCCGGGCGGCGGCTCGGTGCCAGCGGCCAGGGCGCGGCGGAGCCTGGGAAGCCCGGCGCGGCGGGACTGACTCACCCTTGAGCCGCTGTGAGTCACCCACAGACCAGGCCCGGTCCAGCTGCGGCCATCCTCACCGCGCCCCCTCGTGACCACAGCGGGACGCGCAGCCTGGGCCTCGGCTGCACCCGCCTCCCTCCTACACATCCCGGGCTTCCACGGCCTTGGAGCCCTCCCGTCTTTCCCCTTTGCAGCTCCAAGGCGAGCTACAGAAGGCATATCCACGATCCTCTGGGGCTATTTTTTTTCCTGTTTTCTTGTTGCTTGGAACATTTTCACAATGGAGAATGCAGTCTCTCCTCTCCCCAACCCCCACGCATGCACTTGATTTTAGTTTTCTTTCTTTCTTTGAAAAGCAGAGAGAGACAGACATAGATCTTCCCCCTGCCCATTCACCACGCAAACTTAACTCCATTCAGGCCTTCCATGTGGGCAGCAGAAACCCAAGGACTGGACCACCCCTGCTGCTTTCCAGGGCACCCATGAGCCAAAACAGGGATCTGAAAAGGCCCCGGAACTCAAAGCCAGGCCGGATGATATGGCATGCGAGGTTCCCAAGCAATGCCTAAGCACTGTGCCACCCACCCACATGCCTCCACGACCTCTGCTTTTAAAGGAGGAGTTTCTAGCCCAAGCCGAGCTCCACCCCCTCACACTGGCACTGACAGCTGTGACAGCCTGCCCCCCCCCGCCCAGTCCTCCAGAGTGGAGCTCAAGGAAGCCCTAAATCTCCAGGCATCTGAGACTTGAGGCTGTTCCTGACCACCCCATCCGTCCCCCTGCCTGTAGGCATTGAGAACATGACTTCCCGTCACCTTCTCCATTCTGTCCCCACCGAGACCTCCGGGCAAAATGCACTTCTGGACTGGGTGGATGAGGAAGACTGGGAGGCGAGGAAGGGGGCAGAAGACAGACTTCCTTATGAGTGGGCCTCCTCCTCTCCCTCCTCATCCTCCCCCTTACCTCCAAAGTACTAAGGCACTACACGTGGGCACTGACTCGGCTCCCAGCCCTCGGCTTGGGGCAGTGGCCCACGTGCCCCTTGGTGAAAAGGAGAGGGCGAGCCCAGTCCCTGACTGTGGCCACCAGGTGCCCAGCGTCCCACGGTAGACCCGCGTGTACCTCCAGTGCCCTGGGGGAGCAGGGGAGGGAAGTCTTGACTAATGTGGCAGGTCTCCGTTGATTCTGCAGCCCTTCTGTTAGACGCAAAACCAATGGGGGCATAACCAAGGGTGCTTCACCCACGGCACTAGCAGGAAAGGCAAAGGACACGCCGCATGAGCTTCAAAATCAATTCCTGGCCTTGTCCCTCCTCCCCTACCCCCACCACCCACACTGCCCATACCCCCCACACCCCTACCCCGCCCAACCCAGCCCCGCCTCAAGCCACAGGGCTGACTCACTGAGCTCGCTGCTCTCCTAACTCCCTCTCCACAGCTTAGGCCTCCAGAGTAAACAAACAACCCCCCCTCAGCAGGAGGCCAGCCCCGCGGTGACGGGAATTTCTGTTTCGTCCGTCTCCGCAGGGCCTTAGGAGCACCTCGGTGTCTGGGGCTTTTCCTTGGTTTGGTGAGGAATAGGGGACGCCTTTGCTCTGCCGAGTCCTCAGAACCACGAGGATGTGGAACCGTCTTCCTCGCACCACGCCTGGCTCCTTATTTCACAGCCCCCTCCCCGCCCCCGCACACAGGAGAGGGGCAGGGAGCGAGGCTGGGGCTTCCCCTGCTGTCCCCCCTCCAACGCACACACACCCCTCCCCGGCTCCCACATCCCCACAGCTCCTTCTGCCACCCAACACCAGCACCCCTGCACTTTCCCGCTGGCGTCTTCCGCCGGCTGTGCACCCCTCCTGCGCACCCTTCACTTCCTGGCTCGCCTCTCGCTTTGCACCCCAGTTTTTAGCGTCTTGGACACCTATCAACAAGGCCTCTTTGTTCCTTGGCCCGGTCCCCTCTGATGAGCACTTCCCACACCCCCTCGTCCCCAGGACCACGTCTGGTTCTTGCCGGTTACCTGTCAGGGGCTGCCTCCCCTTGGCCGCCCAGCATGGGCTCCCTGCTCCCTCCCTGGGACCACCGGTAAACTGAGTTCCTGGGCCTCATTAGCTTTCCTTTGCAAAGGGCCCCAGGACCCTTCTGTCACCTACAGACCCTCACCTGGGTGAATACCCCCAGGTAGCTCTGGGAGAACCACGCACTGCCTAGAAACCGCAGCTGACAAGCGGGGGGTGGGGGCTGTGGTTCCTCATTCACCACTTTGCCACCTTCCGGCGGGGTGGGGGGCTCCCTGGAGCCCCCACAGGCTTGCGAAATAGGTAACCCCACCTCCCCCGCCTTGGGACCCTGCACCCGTGTGGAAGACCCGGAAGATGTTTCTGGCTCCTGGATTTGGATTGGCTCAGCTCCAGCCACTGTAGCCACTTGGGGAGTGAATCAGTGAATGGAAGATCTTCCTCTCTGTCTCTCCTCCTCTGCTGATTTACTTGCCCAGATGACTGCAATAGCTGGGCCTGGGCAGGGCTGGACTGAAGCCAGGAGCCTGGAACTCCATCCAGGTCTGCCCTGAGGATGTCAGAAGTGCAAGCACTCGGGCCATCCTCTCCTGTCTTCCCAGGCTCATTAGAAGGGAGCTGGATGGAAAGTGGAACAACTGGGAGTCAACAGGTGCTCCCCTATGGGATGCTGGGGCTGCAGGGAACAGCTTAATTCGTGGTATCACAGTTCTGGCCCCTTGGCTTATTTCACTGAGTGTAATGTCCCAACAGGTGAATGGCAGATGACGGGAGCCTGTTATTTCTCTGGATGACAGTTTATTTGGAATATGCGCATAGCATCTTTATCTGGTCATCTGTGGGAAGATACTAGGGTTGCCTCTGTCGCTTGTCGCTGTAAATAAGGCTGCAGTGAACACGCATTGCAGGCGTCACCACAAGGTGATGATTCTGGTTTTTGGGGGCTTGTGCCAAGCAGAGGGCGCTATCAGGTCACAAGATGGCTCTTGTGTGTAGGTTGTTTAGGAACTCCCTACTGTCTTCCAAGATGACTGGACCTCTTAGCATTCCTGTCAGGAGTGTTCAGGAGTTCCCTCTGCTCCTTGCCCTTGCCAACACCTGCTGTGTCTTTTTAATAACAATTCCACCACACGCAAGGTGCCACCTCAGCGTGGTTCTGATCTGCATTTTCCTGGTGGTGACTCATGCTGAGCCCCCTTCCACACGCCTGTGGGCGGTCTACGCATCTTCCCTGGAGAGGTGGCACCAGCCAGGACACCTGCCCTCTCACCCCTGGGTGCCCGCGTGCCACCTGATTCCCAGCTCCAGCTTCCAGCCAATGCAGATCCGGGATGGCTCCATCAGCTGGGCTCCTGCCATCCGTGCGGGAGACCTGCATCTAGTCTTCACTTACAAGCATTTCAGGAGCGAACCAGTGGGTGAGCAGTGAGCAGAGGGGAGAGCAAGCGAAGAAATTAATGTTTAAAGGAGAGAAAAATGCGTGTAAGAGAACGTGCAAGCGCTAAACCCGCAGGTTCCTTGGCTGGCCGCCCCGGTCCACAGCGCCCTCTGGTGGTGGGTTGTAACTGTCCAGAGGAGAACAACACCCACCGCCTTAGCCCAGCGTCGACTGGGGCAGTGGAATGCTTCCCCAAGTACCAAGGCAGTACTCAGCTAGATTAGTAGCTTCGTGGGGAAATTGATCAATCATTGCGTTTCCCTACGCATAATTTCTGGCTGTCCCACAAGTTTTAGTCATTTTTTAAAAGATTTATTTATTTTATTTGAATGTCAGAGAGAGATCTTGCCTCTGCTGCTTCACTCCCCCCAAATGATCACAATCACTAGCAACTTTTTCCAGGTCTCCCACACGAATTTAGAGACCCAAGGGCTTGAGCCGTCCTCAGCTGCTCTCCCGGGCCAAACGTGGGGAGCAGCCGGGACTTGAACCGGCACTGACATGGGATGCAAAGGTTGGCAGGCAGTAGCTTTACACAGCCCTGGGAAAGAGGTTTTTTTTTTAAGATTTATATTTTTTATTATTGTATATATATATATTTTTAAAGATTTATTCATTTTTATTACAGCCAGATATACAGAGAGGAGGAGAGACAAAGAGGAAGATCTTCCGTCCGATGATTCACTCCCCAAGTGAGCCGCAACGGGCCGGTGCACGCCGATCCGATGCCGGGAACCTGGAGCCTCTTCCAGGTCTCCCACACAGGTGCAGGGTCCCAATGCATTGGGCCGTCCTCAACTGCTTTCCCAGGCCACAAGCAGGGAGCTGGATGGGAAGTGGAGCTGCCAAGATTAGAACTGGCGCCCATATGGGATCCCGGGGCTTTCAAGGCGAGGACTTTAGCCGCTAGGCCACGCCGCCGGGCCCTGTATATATTTTTAATTCTTGAAATTTATCATACAATTCTATATAGTCTGGGATTCCCTTCCCCCCATTTTCTGCCCCCAATTGATTTTAAAATTTAATTATTTTTTATTGGAAAGTCAGATATACAGAAAGGAGGAGAGACAGAGGGGAAGATCTTCTGCCCACTAATTCACAACCTAAGCAGCCACAACAGCTAGAGCTGAGCTGATCCAAAGCCAGGAGCCAGAAGCTTCTTCCGGGTCTCCCATGCAGGTGCAGGGGCCCAAGCGCCTAAGCCATCCTCCTCTGCTTTCCCAGGCCACAAGCAGGGAGTTGGATGGAAAATACAGCATCCAGAGCTCAAACCAGAACCTTCTATGGGATGCTAGCACTACAGGCAGTGGCTTAAAGGGCCACCCCATGGCATGTAAGTGATCTTGTAACTTAGCCTAGTCACGTAAGAACTTTAGGACCCACTGTCTTCCCTTATGGCAGTGGCTGGGGTGTAGGCAAGGCAGGAACCACCCCTGAAAACAATCTGCAACCCAGGATCCCCTATGGTCTCCAGTTCGATTCCTGGCTGCTGTGCTTCCAATCTGACTCCCTGCTGAAGTGCCTGAGCACCGCAGGAGGGCTGAATTTCCGCCTGGAGACAGAAGACCTGGAGTGACCCACCGTCTCCCAGCTTCAGCTCTCTCTGCCTTTCAAAGGAGCAATTTTTTTTTTTTAATGTTGAAGTGCACGGTATTCAACAAATGTCGTTTGAGCACTGATTTGGAGACTCAAGGTTGAAGGAAATACAGGCAAGCTTCCCCATGACTCAAAGAGCACTCACTAAGGTCGCATTCTTCTTACCGTGTTCATCAGGGAGCAGCCGTCCAGGGAGAAGCTGCTTCCTCCCCCTGCAGGGAGCGGCTGACCCGGCACCACGCAAGCCTGGCCACAGCATTTTTATGGGGTCGTAATTCATACAGCGTGAGCTTTCACCGCCTGCTCATGTGTGGACAGGGTATGTTTGCTCCACGCCCATCCCCACAACCTGCTGTCTCTCATCCACCAAAGATTTCCCATTGTCTCAAGGACAGAAGCTTGGTGCGGCAGTCAAGGCGAGGATGGAAGGAGCTGGCATGATGGCACAGCAAGTTAAGCCACTTGTTGGGATGCCAGCATCCCATAGGAGAGCGTTGGAGACCTGGCTGTTCCACTACTGACTCGACTCGCTGCTACTACACCTGGAAAGCAGAGCAGGCTGACTCAAGGGCTGGGGCCCCTGCACCCACACAGCAGACCTGATTCAAAGAAACAAAAACTAAATCTAAAAAATACAAAATCACATTCTGATCTGGGTGCCTGGGGTTCAAGTCCCACCCCTGCTCCTGACTCCAGCTTCCTGTTCATGAGCACCCTGGGGCATCAGGGGAGACCCAGATGCCCATGTAGTAGGCCCTGATGGCATTCCACTACAGCCTGGCCCAACCCTGGTTGTTGTGGGCATCTGCAACGTAAACCAATGGATGGGAGTGTGTGTGTGTGTGTGTGTGTGTCCATCTTTCAAATAAATGACAACGTGGGGGAGTGAATCAGTAGATTAAAAAATACCCTCTTTCTCCCTCTCTCTCTCTCTTCCTCTGTAACCCTGCCATTAAAATAAAAATAGTTCATCTAAAAATAATGACAGCTGGAGCTAGCACTGTGGCATCCCACATGGACACCAGTTCATGTCTCAGCTGCTCCACTTCCCATCCAACTCCCTGCTTGTGGCCTGGGGAAGCAGTGGAGGACGACCCAAAGCCTTGGGTCCCTGCATCCGCGTGGGAGTCCCAGAGGACGCTCCTGGCTCCTGGCTTTGAGCCAACTCAGCTCCAGCCATTGCAGCCACTTGGGAAGTGAACCAGCAAATGGAAGATCTTTTTGTCTGTTCTTCTCTCTATAGATTTGACTTTCCACTAAAAATAAATCTTTTTTTTTTTAAAGATTTATTCATTTTTATTACAGCCAGATATACACAGAGGAGGAGAGACAGAAAGAAAGATCTTCCGTCCGATGATGCACTCCCCAAGTGAGCCGCAATGGGCCGGTGCGCGCCGATCCGATGCCGGGAACCAGGAACCTCTTGTGGGTCTCCCACACAGGTGCAGGGTCCCAATGCATTGGGCCGTCCTCGACTGCTTTCCCAGGCCACAAGCAGGGAGCTGGATGGGAAGTGGAGCTGCCGGGATTAGAACCGGTGCCCATATGGGATCCCGGGGCTTTCAAGGCGAGGACTTTAGCCGCTAGGCCATGCCGCCGGGCCCAAAATAAATCTTTTTTTAAAGGCTTCTTTGTCTCTCCTCTCTGTAACTCTGCCCTTCAAATAAAATAACACTAGTAATAAGTCTTTAAAAATCTACTCCCTAGGTTTCTTTTTTACATACCTTTATTTTGGTTTTGAGGATGTTTACATGATTGAGAAAGATGTATGCCCTGGTAAGAAGGGCCAAGATTTGGGGGAAAGTGGATGAGACAAAAACTTTCCATTTTTTTTCTTCTTCCTGTTTCTTGGGGAAGTGGGGAGAGAGGTGAGAGAGCTGATCTCAGTCCCCGGGGCTGGGGAACAGCCGCCCGATGTCATCCCAGGGCCCCCATTCGCCCACACACCTGCTGTCAAAGCTTGGCCAGGAAAGCTGTCCAATTTGTTCTGCCCTCCATCCTCTGCAGTGGTGCTAGATGTCCTCTGCGGGCCTCCATGACCTGTCACGTCCCCCATGTGCTTCCGGGCATGCCATTCACTGCACAGGCTTCAGTGACTGAGGAGGCCCAGTTCTGACTCATGCACTCCGTGGTCAGACCACAGATCCTGAGATGTTCCCCATGGCCGGAGTTTTAAGTCCAGTGATTCAATTGGGGGAGTCCCAAAGAAACTTTGCCTGGGGCCCAGTGTGGTAGCCTAGTGGCTAAAGTCCTTACCTTGCGTGTGTCGGGATCCCATATGGGTGCCGGTTCCTGTCCCAGCTGCTCCACTTCCCTTCCAGCTTCTTGCTTGTGGCCTTGGAAACCAGTAAAGGATGGCCTAAAGCCTTGGGACCCTGTACACACGTGGGAGACCTGAAAGAGGCTCCTGGCTCCTGGCTTCAGATGGGCTCAGTTCCAGCCATTACGGCCACTTGGGGATTGAAGCCAGGAGCCAGGAGCCTCTTCCGGGTCTTCATGTGGGTGCAGGGTCCCAAGGCTTTGAGCCGTCCTCAACTGCTTTCCCAGGCCACAAGCAGGGAGTTGGATGGGAAGCACGGTCGACAGGATTAGAACTGGTGCCCTTATGGGATCCTGGCACATGCAAGGTGAGAACTTTAGCCACTAGGCTACCGCACCGGACCCCATAAATAAATCTTTAAAAAAGAAAGACGGCCCAGCCACCAAGCCTGCCCCCAGCCTCGGTTCCTTGCCATGCCAATATGTACAACAGACTGGTGCAGTCCCGCTCCCATTCAGCTCTTATCCTCATCAATAGATGCTGCAGCCTAGCTCAGTCCAACCAACCCTGCTGTCTACCTCCTTATGCCAGCAGGAGCTACTGCCTGTCCAGCCAGGCCTTTCCCCAGGTCTGGTTCTCACGCTCCCATGTGAGAGTTTTAGAACATCAGAGAGGTGCCCGCAGCCCTGGAACTCGCACTTGCCAGGTGGTACTGTAGTCTTCTAGCCTGTCTCTGTTCCTGCTGACTTAATGATACTGTGACAAAGCCCGATCAGCCTGCGCTTCCTCTGGCTCAGGCCTGCACCTGCGGACATGGCCACCTAGTCCATAGGCTTCCCTGTCTTTTGCTTCCATGGGGTAAGTCCCTCCCGGCCTCCCCCCAGACCCGCCTCCACTGCCACCAACCAAGCGGAAGGACACCCTCTGCTGGTCCCTGGTGAAGAGCATGGCCAGCATGCCTGACTCTCTCTCTTACTGCTCTGTTCCTGGAGCTCCCCTGCCTGATCTCCTCTCTCCATCACCAGAGCATCTCCCCTAATGTGCGGAACGAGCTGGGCTTGCCGACTAGCTTGCCATGGCCACAGCTCCTGCAAACTGCGCGTGCACCCCTTCACCCCACTCAATTCCTGGTCTCAACTTCTCTCTTCCCTTCCCTTCCCAGGGAGACCTACAACTCGCTCCACCACACCGCCACCCGCTACACCTGCCTCACCACACCTTGTAGGCTGAGAAGTTGTGCTAGCTCTGAGAGGAGGGGACGGCCCCACCCTGCAGAACCCCCTTTACTAATGGCTTTATGCCTCTTTGTTGCTAGGAACCATAGAAACGCCAGGTGACAGTGAGTCAGACTCAGTAAACAGCAGCCTGGATTAACACTGGTTGCCTGGGACAAGCCTGGAGGGCGGGGCCCTCGCTCCTGGGTTTGATCACAGAAATGTCCAGCACCCCAAAGCTCCCAGACCTGGATCCTAGGGTGCACGCCAGTGCCCAGGAAGCCTTGCCGGGCTTCCTCTATGAATGCTCCTCTCCGGAGTAGAGTTCTCCCACTGCCGGGCACCCAGGCCAAGCTCACACCCACCACACCGCCTCCGGCACCTTCACCTTGCTCCTACTCCTTGCCCCCCAAAATGTCTTGGCTTCTGAACCACCAACATCAGTTCATCCTGCAGATGTCGGCTCCCGTGCCAGGACCTGCCCTGACCCCTGGATGCACCAGGCACTCCCATCGACAATCTGGCGCCGCAGCATGCTCTCCGTGGAACCCTCAGGGTCCCTGCCCTGGGCTGAGCTACTCCATCATTCTGTCTAGCAGGGCATCAAGAAGCAGGGCAGGCTGCTGGTGTCAGGCCGATGGGCCCACCTGTGTCCACACAAACCCCTACCACCTCCCTCTGCAAAAATGCCCACCCAGAGTCCAGGCACCTGCCTCGCTCAGCACCGGCCTCTTCCCATGAGTAAGCTACACAGGACTGGGGACTAGTCTCCCACCCCTTCAAGGACAGGCAGCAACAGAGTAATTGTGACTTTTGCTTATTTGTATTTGAAAGGTGGGGAGAGAGAGAGAGAGAGAGAGAGAGAGAGAGAATCTGCCGTGCGTTGCCATGTGCTTGCTCACTGCTCAGACGCCCGTAATGCTCACGGCTGGGCCACGCCATGCCCAAAGTCTAGAACTCAATCCACGTCTCCCACATGGGGCACAGAGCCCTACGTACTTGAGTCATCACCTGCCTCCAAGAGTGCACAGCTCCGGAAATCTGGAATTCAGATCAGAGCCTAGGGCCAGTGTTGTGGCACGGTGGGTAAAGCCATCACCTGTGATGCCAACATCCCAAATGGGCACCAGTTAGAATCCTGGCTGCTCCACTTACTATTTTTTTCTAAGATTGATTGATTGGAAAGTCAGATATACAGAGAGGAGGAGAGACAGAGAAGAAGATATTCCATCCATTGATTCACTCCCCAAGTGGCCACAACAGCCAGAGCTGCATCGATCCAAAGCCAGGAGCCAGGAGCCTCTTTCGGGTCTCCCACGCAGGTTCATGGTCCCAAGGCTTTGGGCCGTCCTCAACTACTTTCCCAGGCCACAAGCAGGGAGTTGGATGGGAAGTGGGGTTGCTGGGATTAGAACTGGCGCCCATATGGGATCCCAACATGTGCAAGGCTAGGACTTTAGCCACTAGGCTACTGCGCTGGGCCCTGCTCCATTTCTAATCCAGTTCCATGCTAAAGGTCTGGGAAAGCAGTGGAAGACAGCCAAAGTCCTGGACCCCTGCACCTACATAGGAGACCAAAAGCAGCTCCTGGCTCCTGCCTACTGTCTGGCTTAGCCCCAGCATTGCAGTGATCTGGGGAGTGAACAAGAGGATAGAAGATTTCTCTCTCAACCTTTCAAAAAAGTAAATCAATTAAAATTTCTTGTACAAATTTGTTGCCTTTTCTTTGAATTTTGTCTGTAAAGGTTTGTCCTTACTGTCAAAAATATGTAGCTAGTAATTATGAGTTTTCTTCCCATATTTTACTGTCACTGTCCTGAAACCTGACGTTAGAAATAGATCAATTCAGGGCCCAGCACAACAGCTCATTGGCTAAATCCTCACCTTGCAACCGCCAGGATTCCATATGGATGCCAGTTCATCCATATGTCCATATGGGTGGCTGTTCTACTTCCCTTCCAGCTCCCTGCTTGTGGCTCGGGAAAACAGTCAAGGACAGCCCAAAGCCTTGGGACACTGCACTCACGTGGGAGACCCGGAAGAGGCTCCTGGCTCCTGGCTTTAGCTCGGCTCAGCTCTAGCCACTGTGGCCACTTGTGGAGTGAAGCAGCAAATGGAAGAAATTTATCTGTCTCCTTCTCTTTCTGTAAATATGACTTCCCAATATAAATAAATAGATATTTTAAAAAGGAAGAAAGAAAAAGAAACAGAGGAAGGAGGGAGGGAAGGGAGGAAGGAAAGCAAGGACAGAGAGAGAGAGAGAGAGAGAGAGAGAGAGAGAGAGAGAGAGAGAGAGAGAGAGAGGATCATGCCAGAAGCTGGGTGTGTGTGGCTAACTCTGGAAATATCTAAGCCCTTCTCAAATCTAAGCCAGCCAAGTAAATGAGGAACCATCTGGGTTGGGCCTTCTTCCAAGCAGTTTTTTTTTAGTTGTCAGCATGCTATTGTTGAAGCATGGAGCTATAACTCTGCATGAACTATGGACAGGCACCAACACATACTTTAAAGTTACACTGTTACAAAAGAGGTGTATTATCCAGTCGCACGATTGCAAAACAGGACTATTACGTGCGCTAGTCTTTTGTACTTCTGGTCCTGTGCCAGAAGCATTTGCTGTTACTGTTACTTGCTTGCTTTTCTGTCTCTGGCCACTTAAAGAAAATCTGCTAATGGTGCAATGCACTTTAAATGAACTCCAAGCAATATAGTTGTTTTGCAATTCAAAAATTTACAATACCATCCCCCCACACAAAAAAAGAGAAAGGAATAACTTGTCATTCTTCTGTCTGCTCAAGCTTTTTGTGTCTAAAATTTGAAACAGTGAAAAGGTCAGTTGAAAGAATTGTGTTGGTTAAGAGCCAATTTGAAGTATCATTTTGATGAAGTCACTCCTGAAAGCGATGCTGTCTGGTAGAAGAAGATCTTGAAGAGTAACTCCAGTCCCGTCAAATACTTCTAATACAACTCATCCTCCCACAACCCCTTCCCCCAAATTGTAAGAATGCTTGCAGTGGAAAAGCTTCAAAGCCCCAACAAAAAAGCGTCTCAAAATATGCGTTTTGGAAGGTGCACAGCGACTCACCACATAGGCAGCTGACAACTCTGCCAGAGTACCTGGGCTGGAGTCCCGGCTGGTCCACTTCCTTTCTGGATTCCTGCGGGTGCATACCCTGGGAAGTGGCAGGGGATGACTCAAATAGTGTGTCCCTGTCACCCACACGAGAGATGGAATGTGCCAATCCTACATTTTGTTGGCATTTGGGCAGAGATATCTCTCTCTCTGCTCCCCCCACTACAAACCCCTACATTTCTGTCTTTCAAACAAATTTAAAAGATTTTTAAGTAGTGGCTTTGGTTCATTCTTGTTTAATCAAATCACCACAAACCTATCAGAGATCTTGGTGTCTCCTTTGTCATAGTCAAGGATATTTCAAAATGTCCACAGAAGATGAAGCTAAAAGATAGGTTTATTCTGGTTTGGAAAATTTTGAAGCCCATGCCTTACAGAAGTCTTGCAAATATATCATGAAATTTTCAATTATTAAAAATTATATATGGATTTCACTTTTTAACGATTTTTTTTTTAATTGAAAAGGCAGATTTACAGAGAAAGATCTTTCATCTGCTAGTTCACAGCCCAAATGCTGCAAAAGCCAGAACTGAGTCAGTGCAAAGCCAGGAGCCAGAAGATCTCTCAGTTCTCCCACATGGATGCAGGGTACCAAGGACTTGAGCCATCCTCTGCTGCTGCTCTCAGGCTACCAGCAGGGAGCTGGATGGGAAGAGGACCAATCGGAACACAAATAGCACTCCTAGGGGATGCTGGTGCTGCAGGCAGAGGATTAGGCCGTTGAGCCACCACACCAGCACCGGGTTTCTTTCTTTCTTTTTCACCAAAAATAAACACCTCTCTTTTCAAAAACTGTGTGAGACACAGGAAATGCTTCCACCTACTGGCTCACTCCCCTAGATGTGTGCATCGGCCCTGGGAAGGAAGCAGAAGCAGGAACCAGGTCTCCCATGGGCGCTGTAGGGACCCAGCCACTTGAGCCATCCTGTGCTGCTTCCCAGGGTCTACACTAGCAGGAAGCTGGAGGGTGGGGGGGGGGAGGAGCCAGGATTCAAACAAACCCAGGGAACAATAGCACCCTCACCAGCGCCTTCACCACCAGGGCACATGCCCAGTCCAAATTTTTATTTATTTTTTAACAAAAAGATAGTGAGAATGAAACAGAGATTTTCTGTCTGCCGATTTACTCTCCTGATGTCCACAACATCCAAGGCTGGGCCAGGCCCAAACCAGGAGCCCAGAACTCCATCCAGGTCTCTTGTGTGGCTGGCGGGGACCCACGTCCTTGTGCCATAACCTGCTGCCTCCCACCCGAGCACAAACAGGAAGGTGGATCGGAAGCAGAAGTGTGTCTCTAAGCAAGCACCCTGACAGGAGAAGTGATTCTCCCAGCATCTTGACGGCTGTGCCAAGTACCTATTGTCCCCCAACTCCACAACTTTCTCTTAATTACATGTCCCATGAACTTTTTAATAAAGCATCTTCATAAATATTTTTAAGGGGGAAATGTAAAAATACAAAGATACTTTAAGTGCCAGTATTGTGGCAAAGCAGGTAAATCTGCAGCCTGTAACACTGGCATCCCATATGGGCAACAGTTCAAGTCCCAAGCTGCTCCACTTCCCGGCAAGCGAGTGGCCTGGCAAGCAGCAGAGTATTGCCCACGTGCTCAGACCCTTACCACCTCTGTGGGAGACATGAATGAAATTTCCTGCCTCCTGGCTCTGGTTTGACCCAGCCCTGGCCTTGTAACCATCTGAGCAGTGAATCAACAGATAGGAGATTACTGTCTCTCTTTTCTCTCTCTCTCTCTCTCCTCTCTCTCTCTCTCACATTCTGATTTTCAAATAAATAAATAAATCTTTTTTTTTAGATTTATTTACTTTTATTGCAAAGGCAGATCAGATTTACAGAGAGGAGAGACAAAAAGACCTTCCATCTGCTGGTTCACTCCCCACATGGCTGCAACAGCCAGAGCTGAGCTGATCCGAAACCAGGAGCCAGGAGCTTCTTCCAGATCTCCCACAAGCAGGGAGTTAAAAGGAAAGTAGAGCAGCTGGGATACGAATCAACACCTATGTGGATGGAATCGCATTGTGTGTAAGGAGAGGGTTTAACAACTGAGCCATCACATGGGCCTAATAATTTTTTTTAATTCTTTTATTTTGGTAATCTTTACATAGTTGATTAGGGCACAAAGGGTCAAGGGCTACAGGAAAGTGGGTAAGACCATTGTTTCCACATTAATATTATTTTTTTTCTGTATCAGGGGAAAGGGAGGAGATAAAGGGAGAAGCCCCACCCAATCTCCCGCCCATCCCAGGGTCCCGACGTGGGGCAGGCTCTGAGGATCCTGCTCATGCAGTTTTGATAGCTCAACAGTTCTGAACTGCTGCCAATCTTGCCGCTCCAATCGCAATGAAATCTCTTCAGAATCTGCTGGCTGACATAGTCTCTTCGTGGTTGGGGTTCTGAGATCAGCAGTTCAGTTGGAGGGATCCCCAGAGAAACTTTGTCTGATGTGATCCCAGACCTGATTCTTGGGTGTGCATGCCAGTACAGGGTCCAGCATAGTCCGTCACCCCAACCAGCTCATGCATATGCTAGTGGCTGCAACTGCTGAGTCGGTTCTGTTTCCAGCCCTGTCTTTCACACGAACTGATGGGTGTTGCAGTCCAGCCCGATACTGCCCACTTCATACTCGTCCCTCACACAGACCAGTGGGAGCTGCAGCCTAGTTGGGGCGACTCCCTATAACCCCCACCAGGTCTGCCTCCTACCCTGGTTCCCATGCTTACCACTATGTACTGCAAACTTGTTCAGTCTGTCCCACATCCCACTGAGCTCTCATACATGTCAATGGGCATTGAAGCCTAGCGCAACCCAACCTGCCCTATTATCCAGCCCACACACATACTGGTGGGTGCTGTTCTGTCTAGCCACCCCTGCCCCAATCCTTTAGCCTACGCTGGAATGCTCTGGATTCAGCTACAGTGAGATAGCAGGAAGGAAGATAGCATTAAATTTCATACCACCACCCCCCCCCCAAATTTTTCAATAATGCCCCAGTGCAGAAGGAGAATCCTTTGAGTTATAAAGCCAGGAAACACTGAAGGTGACGCACCTGGCATCACGCAGGTGACAAGCCTGTAGCAGAACTCCATGCCCATCTCTGCCTTCCCCAGGTATGCGTACCTGTGTGTCTTCTAAAGCACCTGGCATTGCAGATCTGAGCCCTGGCTCTGGGTTGTAGATGGCGCTGAGCCTGCGGCTTTCAGCCACCCAGTCTGGGTCATTGCCCTTTGCATATTTTTCATGACTTCAAGGTCAAGGAAATGAAAAGTTTCACATTTACTTTCACCAGATGAGGATTTTATCTTCAAAGAAAAGTAATCTACTTCAGAGACACTTTCATGGTTTGTATCTCTGTTACCGGTTATTCAGACTCACCAAAAAATAATCTTCATTAACTTTCACTCCAAAATGATTGGATCCTGGAAAGGATTCATTTTGCTCTGCAGGGATTGTTTATTTATTTGAAGGACAGAGTGACACAGAGAGCTTTGCATCCTGTTGTTTGCTCTCCAGAAGACTTTCACAGGTTGAAGCCAAGAGCCAGGAGCTCCATCTGGCCTCCCCAGTGGGTACTTATGCCATCAAACGCTGCCTTCCCAGACCCGCTGACACGGAGCTGGATGGCAAGCGGAGCAGCCAAGACTTGAACCCACTCTCTGATAGGGGATCCCAGAGTTGCAAGTGGAGCCTTCATTGCCTATGCCACAATGCTGGCCCCATACATTCCTTCTTTTCTTTCTTCTCCTTCTTCTTCTTAATTTGCAAACAGGTCTCCAGCTTGCTGTCAAATGTCAATCATTGTCTACTGACTTTCTTATTATATTAACTCAGTGATATGATTCTACCACACATAATACCTTTAATGGTAGTCATGAATACAGCTTTACTAAGTTCCATAACAATATGGTCTCTCCTCTCCCCGTGAACTTGCTCTGATTCCTGTTCTAGGAACAATTATATATGCACTAATGTGTTCTATTTATAGCATAAACAGAACCTGTGCTTACCTGGGAACATTGCAAACACTCCTTAATATTAACTCACTGGGTCCTCACCACAGTGCTACAAGGCAGACCCTGTTACTTAAACGATGCAAGGCAGAGAGCTACAATAACTTAGCCAAGGTCATGCTGCCGGCCAATAAGCGGCAGAACTTGATTCAAATGAAGACTAACAACTCATTGAGCACCCTGCCTGTCTGAAAAACTGATGCGAGAAGCTAGGGATTTGGGGGGTTTGAGGGGTTCAGAGAGGGCTCTGTCCATGTTGTGAGAAACAAGGTCAGCCCCCATGCATGCAGGGCCCTCATCCACCAGTTCAGCCCACCTCTAGGCAACTTTCTGCTAAAAAAAAAAAAGTCGTGTCTGAACTGAATGTGTCCGAACTTTTCCTCTTGTTGTTGGCTAAACAATACAGCATAGCAACTGTTTGCTTAGCACTGACGTTGCACTGGGGATTGTCAGTCACTAGAGGTGACTGAAAGCATACGGAAGGGTGTGCAGAGGTCATGTGCAAATACCACAGCCTATTACAGAAGGGAGCCAAGCATCCACAGCTTTTGATGACCTTGGGACCAGGAACCCACCCCCTCATGGATGCTGGGAGACAACGGGACCATCCCAGTGAATGTTTTTGCTTAGTATATAATTTAACTAGATTTCCAGTTAATCTTTTGTAATTAATAATAATTCTGGAGCAAAGGGATTGCCTCGCGGAGGAGTATGGCACACTGCCACCTGAGATGCCCACATCCCTTGCAACTTGCTTCAGTCCTGGCTACTCTGCTGCTGATCCGGCTCCCTGCTCATGTGCCGGAAAGGCCAAGGAAGATGGCTCCTGGCTCAAGCCTGGTGGCTTGCAGACACTCAGAAAAATCAACCAGCACATGGAAAATCTCTCTATCTAGCTTTCCTTCTCTGTCTTTCACTCTACCCTTCTTCTTCATTTTTTAGAATTTATTTATTTTTATTGGAAAAGCAGATATACAGAGAGGAGAAGAGACAGAGAGGAAGGTCTTCCCTCTGATGGTTCACTCCCCAAGCGGCCACAACGGCCAGAGCTGAGCCAATCCGAAACCAGAAGATCCCACACGGGTACCAGTTCAAGTCCTGGCTGCTCTACTTCTGATCCAGCTCCCTGCTAATGTACCTGAGAAAGCAGCAGTAGATGTTCCAAGTGCTTGGGCACCTACACCTACATGGGAGACCTGAATGGTATCCCAGGTTCTTGATTTCATTAAGGAATGGCCGTAATTTGAGGAGTGAATCAGTGGAT
The DNA here is from genome assembly GCF_030435755.1 of Ochotona princeps. Taxonomy (NCBI): domain Eukaryota; kingdom Metazoa; phylum Chordata; class Mammalia; order Lagomorpha; family Ochotonidae; genus Ochotona; species Ochotona princeps. Next base: position 21,702,553 of record NC_080858.1, read on the forward strand.
GGAAAATCTCTCTCCCCACTCACTGGTGTGTGTGTGCACCCATATATGTGTGGCATGTGTATAAAACTCTGCTTCACAAATACATACATAAAGCTTTTTTTTTTAAAACATGTGGGCAAGACTACCAAAGGGAGCTCAAGCATGGCTGGTTCTATTAAAGGCAGGGAATTTGGGGAAGCAGCAGAGGCCAAGGCTGGGGAGGAGCTTGGAGGCGGGAGGTGTGGTGGAGACCTGCGCTAAGAGAGGCGAGTGCAAGGTCGTCAGCTCCAAGTCAAGCATGTCTCACGAAGACCCACCTTGCTTCTCCAGCCTTTGGAATTAAGACTGAAGCTGCGTTTTGGTTTCTTGCCACGAGGCTGACTTAGCACACAGCAGCTCATGGCTGCCCCATAGGGTGGTGTTTACAGGGACTGGCTTAGGAGTAATTCAGACGTGAATTCAATTCCTGGATTCTCTTGGTGCTGACTCTGTCATCTGGAACGTGTTGTGTAACTTCTCTGAAGAGCCTCATCCATGTCTATTGTAGGAGAATGAGAATACCTGCATTATGGAGGCAAATGAAATCAAACATGTGGAGTACTTAGTTATGCTGAGCACATAGTAACTGCTTTATTAAGAAGCTTGCTGTTGTTACAATGGACCTGAAGCTTAGCTAATGTTATCCTCATTTTGCATGGAAGCATGCAAAACTTAGGCACATCAAATCCACCTGCCCCAAAACCTGTATTAAAGACTTAGCCATAAACAAGGCTCCTGGCATGAACAGAGATGCCTCCAGTCTCTGACAGTCATACTTGTGAGCTCTGAACAACCCACATGTACCCTACAACAATCCCATATATATGTATGGTCAATAAGGCATGCATGGGGTGTTAACTGAAACTTATGGATCCTGGATCCTGATTTTTGGGTTGGCCCAGTCCTGGCTTTTGCACTGCAACAGCAACAACTGTTGCATCTGGGGAGTGAACAAGCAGATGGAAGCTTCTCTCTCTCTCTCCTCTCTCTCTCTCTTTCTCTAATTTTGACTTTGAAATAAATAAATCTTTGTAAAAAGTAAAAACAAAAACTAAAATTCTGTTAGATTGCATTGTGGTTCAGGGAGTTGGGCTGCCATTTGCGATGCCAGTTGACAGCCAAACATATGGCTGTCAGTTTGAGTCCCGGTTGGTCCACTTCTGATCCAGCTCCCTACTGACATACCTGGGAAAGCAGCTGAAGTTAGCCTGAGTCCTTGGCCCCCTGTCTCTACATGAGAGACCCAGATGGAATTTGAGGCTCCTGGGTTCAGCCTGGTCCAACGCTGGCCATTGCAGCCAACTGAGGAGTGAATTAGCAGATGGAAGATCTCTCTCTTTCTTCCTCCTGCTCTTTCGTCTCTGCAATTCTCCCTTTCAAATAAATAACTTTTTAAAAAGCCAGGTAAGAAATAAAGCTTGGAAGCACTTCTCGGCCTTTTGGCTAAGATCAGGTGAAATAAAGCTTGGGCCTAGCACAATAACCTAGTGGCTAAATCCTCACCTTGCATCTTGCTGGGATCCCGTATGGATGCCAGTTCCTGTCCCAGCTGTTCTACTTCCCTTCCAGTTTGTGGCCTGGGAAAGCAGTTGAGGATGGCCCAAAGCCTTGGAACCTGTACCCGTGTTGGAGACTCAGAAGACACTCCTGGCTCCTGGCTCCTGGCTTCAGATTGGCTTAGCTCCAGTCACTTGGGGAGTGAACCAGCAGACAAAAGATCTCTGTACCTCCTTCTTTCTGTATATCTGCCTTTCCAATGAAAAAATCAAAAATAAATAAATATAAATAAAGCTTTGCTACACTTAGAAACGAATCCTAGCTCTTCCATATCTTAGCTTTTTGACTTCAAGCAAACTAGTTTTTCTCTTAGACTCAGTTTAATATCTGCCAAAGGGGATCATTGCGGTGGTTCTTGTCCCCTTGGGTTGTGAGGAGGAAATTGTGCCAGGGGACAAGGTGGTTCCTCAGATCTTGTTGCCCACCTGCAGGACTTCAGGCAGAGAACTTGGTCTCCAAAGTTAAGCAGAAGGCCCTCCAGAGGGAGGCAGGACACAGGGAAGGGTATTCCCCAGCACACGAGGCAATGATGCTTGAGCAGGAGGTATTTGGGTCAGAGATGAGTACAAACTTCCTGAAAGTCAGGGCTGTCGGATGAAATTAGAAATAATGATTTAGCACTGCGGTGCTGGTTTCTATCCAAGAGGAAAATACCTGTGCCTTCCTGGGGCTGAGCAGGTTGTGTCACCGTGGGACGGGCTGGGATAGTTGGACATCTTGGGCAAATGTCCCTCCAAACACATGTGTCATGTGCTGGGGTTGGCTGTGATCCAAGAGGAAGTCCCCAGAGCCACGGAGCTCACCAAAGTTGGGCATGGTGGTCAGAGAGATGGGGGCTGGGAGGTAGGGCTGTTCCCGCCCTAGAGCATTGCAGCTGTAAGGACACCTTCAGAGACTGTCCCAGGGCAGCCTCACTGCATGGTGCTTTGAGCCACTTTCAGACTTAAGGATGAAACCTGAAGATGCCATGGGTTGGTACAGATTGGGAGAAGGAAATCCAGTGACCATGTGAAGGAGGGGGCTGGAAGGAACTGGCCACTGCCCCCAGGAGCATCTTTGCCAGAGGTTGCTGGGCAAAGAGCAGGGACCCCTCCGATGAGGTCACTAGGTGGTGCCATTCTGGCCAGGCAGACTGCGGCAGACTGAACCCTGACGTGGATCCCATTCAGCTGAGAAAAGCCAGAGATTTTGGCAGCTGACTCTTGTCCCATTCGTGTTCCCCCAAACGCATGCCAAATCTCATTGCATTTCCAGGAGGTGCCACTGGGGGCAACCAAGGCTCCCAGGTGCGAAGGAGCAGAGCCAGAAGGCAAAGAGATTTCCTTTCCAGGTGCTCCTGTGGATCCCTAGGGTCTCAGCTGGCAGCCCCCCCACAACCACACACCCCCCAATACCTACGTGATCCACAACCTATTAGTAGTGGAGGGAGCAGAGTCCATAGAGCAGGCAGATCTGGCTATTAAACCCCAAGGACGGCCCTGGGAAAACCCAAAGAGGTGGATCTCCTCTGGAGCCCCCAGCAACTCTTCTACTCCTTGATGGTGGAGGACCACCACCACCAGCTCCCACCAGCAACCAAGGCCCACTCCGTGCCGCTCCCCGTCATGCTTCAGTCTTGGCTCCATGTGATGAAAGGGACTGACACACATCATCCTGTCACCAGGCAGCAGCCCTTCCTGCTGGCTGCCAGCACCCACAGCACCCTTCTTATCATCGCCTCCTGGGAAATCACCGCCAAACAGTCAGGATTTGCCTGCAGTCTGAGAGGTCAGTTCCTTTAGGAAGCACACGTGAGAAATATGGAAGCCACCGGCATGAGTCAGGAACGTTGAGCAGAATACATGGGGAAATTCCAGGTAGTTAAAACAGATGACCAGGTGTATGTTTTTCGGGCAGACCTCTAATGCATCTGCAAGCACACTACTAAGTTGATTCTGCCTGGATGCCCCAGAAAGTCAGTACACCTGAAACACAGTTCTATGAGGGGCAGGAAACCTGCCATGGGCACATGCAAACAGCCACAGTATTAGGCAAAACAAGAGCTATGTATTTTCTTTAAATTACTTTTATTGGAAAGTCAGGCTTATCAGGAGAAAAGGTGAATCCTGTGATTTCTCCCTGTGGCCGTTAGGGAGTCCCCCGAGAAACCTCACCTGGAGTGACCTCAGACTTGACTCTCGTGTGCACCAGCCAGTGCAAGGTCAGGTATGATCTGTCACCTGCACCAGGCAACGCACATACTGGCAGGTGCAGCTTGGTCAGTTCCATCTGCATATCTCCATAGTTCACATGAACCCAGTCAGCCTACAACAGACCTGGTCCTCAGGCATGCCAGCAAGGGCCACAGCCTAGTTGGGGCAACCCCCAATAACCCCAACAGACCTGCCCTCAGCTTTGGTTTTGTGCATGTCATGCCTCCCATATGGGCAAGTGCCTTAACCTGACCCAGACATGCTCTCTGGTTTCCCCTCTCAACCGCTCTACCTTAGCTACCTCACCTACCTATGAGTGCAGTGGCCTGGTCCATGGAAGGCCCCAGAAGTCATTCCTTCCCTGTCAAACCTGCCCTCAGCTGCTCCCACTCCAATATATCCTTAGACCCCTTCCCCAATCTGCAGCCCCCCAACCTGGGGGCTGGGGTGGCATGTCCTGACCCAATGTTCCCTGCTTTCCCTACTTATATTAAAGTAAATAAATAAACAACTATGTTGACACACTGATATAGTTAACACAAATTTGGCATTAACTAGATCCAAAATGCCCATAAGCTACTGGCTGCTTTTCTGCCAGCAGTATAACACTCACCTTAGTACAAGCCGAGCTAGTCAGTTGCCCGCTGCAGGAAACTTTTGTTGTTGTTAAGAAAGAAAACAAACACTGTGGCCAGGGCAGCTGAAGGTGAGAGGGAAGTGACCAGCCTGGCTAGAGATTATCAGGAAAAGCTTCTTGAAGGCTGTGCTGCTGGGAAGGACTGGGAAGGAGGTATGGTTGGACAGAGAGCAAGGGGTACAGCTGAGGGGCCAAGACCCAAGGCAGGCGAGGGCAGACCAGTGACAGGAAATGTGATTGGAGTCCAACTTGGGGGACCTTGAGTGCCAGGAAAAGGGTTTGCCCTCCTGCACCGTCAGCCAGGCATGGGCAGCCTCATGGCTGGGGCATCCCCAGGGAACAGGGCAGCCTGCCTTTCCTCATTTTTCTTTTTACGATGTGAGATTCCTTATTTCTTTGTAAATACTTATTTACTTATTTATTTAAAAGGCGGAATGACAGAGAGGGAAGAAACACAGAGATTTTCCATTTGCTGGTTCACTCCCCATCTGGCTGCAACAGACCAGTTTGGGTCAGGACAAAGCCAGGAGCCAGGAACTCCACTCTGGTCTCCCAAGTGGATGGCAGGGGCCCAGGTACTTCCACCATCTTCTGCTGCCTTCCCAGTCATATTACTAAGGAGCTGGATCAGAAACAGCAGGGATTCAAAACCTGCACTCCAGCCTGAGATGCTGGCAGGCAATGTACCAGCTTACCATGCTGGGCTACAACGCCAGCGACTTCCCAATCCCCTGTGAACGCTCTGCCACCGTTTTGTGTCTGTGCTGTTCTGTCCTCCAGCAGGCTCCTAACAGCATCCCTCAAGTCGCAACACAGAGTTCACCCCATAGGCACCTGTGGCTCCTGATTCATTCCTTCTAATTCAGATCTGAGGGTTCTGCTTCCCTCTTTGAATCACTGGGAGGCCTGTGACTGGCTTCCGCATCTCTCTGAACCTAGCCCCACACACAGGCAGGTGGTCGCTACCAGTACCTGTAGAAGGGAGGCAGAGGGGGCAAGGGGAAGGAGATAGCGGGGAGAAGCTCTGGTCTGGCCTCCCAGTCTCTTCCCAGCCTCACCTGGACTCTTGCTTGCCAATCCAAGCCCTCAGTTTGTCCTCCACTCTGAGCAAGAAGAACCCCAGCTCCCATCCTCCACCTGCGCTGTGGGTCCCGCCTCCTGCCTGGCTCTCCAGTCCCTTCACACTGGGGAACTGTGAGCTGGGTGGGGCTCCGGGAACGCCCGCCTCCAGGGCTTCCCTGCCAGGCGAGCCCCCTAGGCACACCCTAGACTTGATCCTCAGCCTGCCTCAGTCTTGGTCCTAAAAACACACCGGCAATGGGGTCAAGCTGAGGACCTGCGGACGGGAGGGGCTGGAATCCGCCCCTAAGGAGAACACGAGATGTGGAGGAACACCATGACTCAAAGTTAGAGATGTGGAAAAGATCTAGGGCAGCCAGGAGGACCAAGCGACGCCCAGCCTCCAACCGACTGACGCTCCCAGCTCCGCAGCTGTCAATCAGCCCCCGAGCGAGCGAGCGGCGAACGGTGAACGGCGACAGCATCCTCCGCCCCCGCCCACAAGCCTGCCTCCAGAGTCCCCTATCCACAGCACCACACAACGGAGGGTGTGAATGTGTCAGTCACTCCAGGTCCTGCCTCTCGGCCCACACATCTATGCCCGGCCCCACCTCCCTCTAACTTCCAGACTCCGGCTTTCCCTGGGAACTCTCCTCCCAAGAACGGCCTAGGACAGGCCCTTCAGGGAGGTGGCGGTGGGTGGGCGGAGGTTGGACCAAAGCCTTACGGGAAGTGAAAGGGTTAACTCTCCCCGAGGCCCGACTGAGCCGGTCGAGCCAGCTCACCCCAGAGCACAGTTAAGTCCAGGCTTGTCTTGGTGCTCCTTCAACGTCAAGTTCCCGTGCCCCCCCCCCAACTCCTCCCACCACCTCGTTCTGGGAGGCACTGTGGGGAAGAAGCTGGGGGCCCCGGGGTGTCTCTGGGGTGTCATTTCAAAGTGCCAGTAATCACCATGTCCCAGCTGATTAACTCTCCCCTCGTGGCTACTCTTGTCATTGTTGGGAGCACAGGCTCGCCCTCTTTCCCGCACACACTGCACAGCCGGAACCAGGCAAACGCTGCTGCCTCTTCCCCCCGCTGCCTCTTCCCCCTCTGTCCCAGCAGAGTTCTCCCTCGCGCGTATTTGCCGACACCAGTCCACTGGAAGGCAGCACTCAGGACACCTCAAGTTACAGAGTTATCTCAACCCAACAGCAAAAATCGCAGAAGAGCGACCCCTCCCCCAGAAAAGACCATTGGAGGGCTCCTGGGGGAGGGGGCAGAGAACACAGACATTGGCATCCCATGGCAAGCAGAGCAAAAGCGGCATAGTCTGAGTGAGGATGAAAGAAGCAGGATGCTGGAGAGCCCTGCTGGGGTGGGGGGGAGTGAAGGAGCTGGGCTCTTCAAACTGATGATTGTAAGACTGTAACAACCACACAGACACTGGACAGCCTTGGCTTCAAGTACCTGGTACCCACGAACTGGCCAGGTGCACGATTTGGGAGGGACATGAGAATGTGGTCCTGGCAGTGCCCCGTTCCCTACCTCTGCAATTGCCACTCCACCAACATACAGATGAGGTAGAAGATGCCCCCTGCTCCCGCTCCCGCGCCAGCCCCGAGGGTCCCCAACCCCCACCCCAGTCTTAAGTCAAGGGAAAAGTGTTGGGTCAGGCCTCTGACTGGCACCTGGCACCTGCTGCCTCCCTGGAGCCAGGCAAAGTCCAGAGACATCCACCTGACCATCAGGGCAGGCAAGCTGACAACCCGCAGATAAGGGCCACACTTTGGACTTCCCAGCAGTCAGGGCGCCGGGGGCTCCCCGGGCCCACCGCAGCGGCCTTCCCTGCCAGGCAAATGGGTTAAGATCAGGTAAGGGGAGAAGGGAACAGCCGGTCACTCGCGGCACGCAGAGCTCAGCGCCTGGTCACCGGCTTGACGCTTAGGGGAGGCGCACAGCCTCTCCTTCACCCCTCTGGCGCCAGGGGGGTTTTCGCGGCACCGGTGGCTGCACCGGGCCGGGGCGGTGGTCGTGTGGGGTTGCTGCACCGGGCCAGGGCGGTGGTCTGGTGGGGAGGTGACGCCCCAGCCCCGGTGCGCGGCCCCAGGTGAGGAGGCGGGGCAGCAGCGTCCCCGCCCCTCCCTCCCTCCCTCCACCTGCCCCTCCCCGCCCGACCCGGCGCTGCCCCGGCCCCGCGGGCCGCTCGCTTCTAGTCCCAGGCCGGACAGCGGAGCCGGTGTCGCCGGGGCTCCGGTCTGCCACAGGGAGCCCCGCGGCGGGGGGCTGACGCGTGGATAGCGGACACCTGCGCAAACAGGTGGGCGGCGGAGTGGCGCGAACTGGGGGCGGGGCGGCCGGGGTCTAGGGACCTAGGAACCGGGGCTAGGGCGCAGGCCAGGCCTCCCCGGGGCAGGAAGGAAATTAGTAGGAGGTCAAAACTAAGAAATGACCGGATTAGGGAGGAATGGGAGGAAGACAATATTGGGAGAGTGAGGGAGGGGCCTCGGGCCCACTTGACAGGCAGCAGTGCCCGGCTGTCCATCCCACCTCCCCTCTCCAGGCCCTGCCCATCCAGGAGTAGGGGTAGGGGTGGATCTCGGACCCTCCCACCCCCTCTGGGGGCCTCTTATCTCTGAAGAGCTGTGTTAGGGAGAACCTGAGACCTAGCTGGTCTCTAAGGCCCCCACCTCACTTCCCCCAGGAGGAGCCAGATAAGGGGTGGGAACAAACCCACAGAGCAGGACGCAGAAACAACCAGAGGAGGAGGAGGTGGAGAGGGGAGAGCAAGGCTGAGGTCGCTGAATTTCAACTTCAGTTTTCACTTTTCCTGGAATGTCGTTTTTCTCTTGTTCTTGTCCCACGATTGTGAGAAAACCGATTGTAGCTTGCCAGCTGTGCAGAAAGCAGAGGCACCCCCACCCCATCCCTGGTATCCCCCTCCCCCCTGCCCTCTCTCCCCTACACCCCATCTCTATCATGTAAGGGGGACCTGGGTGTGTATGTAGATTACGAAGATGCTAGTGAAAGCCGTCTGCCACCTGGGGTCTGTTGAAAGTCAAGGACCTCTGTGCGACCCTCTCACCCCCCCCCCATCACTCCCAGCTGCCTCTGGGACTGTAGCTGGTGAGGAAGGCTGCACCAACCCCACCCCACCAAGTCGTAGGTGCCACAGCCATGCCCAACAGGTGCCCTGAGGCCTGGGCCCTTCCTCCCCCTCCCTGAGCTACCCACTGATCTGGGCTGGCCCTCACTTTCTTTTCTTTCTTCTCCTGCAGCCTCAGGGGACACCTTGCTCCTGAGCCCTGGAGCTATGACACTTCGGAGGTGACCCTGGTGGGGGAAAGGGATGCAGACCTGTGGTCCTCCTGATGGAGGTCCCCTGCAAGGACTTGTGGCATCCCGCATCGAAACCTATGGCGGCCGGCACCGGGCCTCTCCGCAGAGCCCTGTGGTCAGTCTCCTTCCCAGAGGAGGAGGCGTGGTGCTGGTGAGTCCCCGCTGTGCCCTGAGCGTGACCTGGGTGGAACTCTACAGGGGCTGTCCTGTCCCATGCTCACTGGCTGGGCTCCTTCTCCGTCCTGTCCCCTGCTCTTCTTTCCTGGACCAACCTCCCAAGCATGCCACACCCCAGTTCCAGGCAGCTGGGGCAGGAGTGACCGCTGGGACAGTCACAGAGCAGGTGCCGTCGGGCAGGTCCCCAGGCATGCACGGAACCACTGCGGGGTCACCAAACTCCAGAGGCTATACATGCCCGCCTCCCACCTCTATCAGGGAGGAGTCCCAGGGCTCCCCAGCCCTGCCTCCCTGTGACTCAGGACGATGGAAGACCAAAGGTTCAGGATGACGTTCCTGTCCAACTGGGGGCAGAGGGAGGCTTGACCCCACCCCACCCCACTCTACCTGCTTGGCTCACCTCCAGTCCAGAGCAAGTCCTCTGTGGCTCACTCACTCTCCAGGCTTCCCCTCTGCCTAGGGGAATGTTGTGCTTCGGGGATGTTGTGCAGCGGCTCTGGGGATCCGCTGCTTCCTGAAGGAAGATTTGGTGCCGAGAGCTGGGGACTGCTCTCAGCTGAGGGCAGAAGGGTCACTAGCAAGTTTATGGGGAGGGATCATTCAAGCCTCAAGCAGATGGAAGAATGTGACCAGGCCTGCCCAGGGAGGAGACACATGTCTGCCTCTCCCTGGGGAGGAGTCCCTGTGTGCGAGACCTCATCCTTGTCTGTGTGTGGGAGCAGGCTGGGCACGGAGCAGGGCGGCTCTGAGGGTCCCAGAATGCACCAGGCACTACACAAGCCTGCGGTGCCAGGAGCCCACAGAGAGGGTGCAGGGGTAGAGGGGATGCCCCCGGGAGCATGCCCAGCAGAGCCCATGTGTGTATGTACCTGCACCACCTGCTTGGGACGAGGACCCCAGTTCTACCTCCAGGCCCAAGCAGGGAGCCAAAGTGGACATGTCCCTGCCCAGCTTAGCATGGCCTCCCTGGCAGCAGCCACTGTGACTCAGGGCAAATGCTGCCCACACCTAGCAGGCTAGAGGGAAGAGGTGATCCAGGAGAGTGAGAGGGCAGAATGGGGGATGATGCCTGGCGTCCAGCCTGGCCCTCCCAAGCTCTGTGGTACTCCTGAGAGGAGGGAGGCACCCCCCAGGACTCCCCCTGCTTCTCCTGCAGGATCCCGGTCTGCGCCACCTGCAGCAGTATAACCCGCTGGCCAAGGCCCGAAGCCTCTCTCCCTTGAAGTTACGAGACCCTGAGCCCCTGAAGAGATATGGGGACCATCTGGCAGTTGGCCCACCTCACTCTCCAAAACTTAAGGTAAGGAGTCCCTCCTGTCCCCATGTTGCAGGCCCCCTGCTGGGTTGCTCCCTGCCACCCATCAGGCCCAGGGAGGCCTCTGGAGCTCAGGGCACAGAGAGGTTGTCAAGGCTACAGCTGTACTCGGTCCATGCCTTGGACACAATGAACTTGACTGCAGACCATGTGATAAAACTATTATTAAGATCTTTTAATAAATGATTAAGATCTTTTAGTAGCTTTTTTTTTTTTTTTCAGTATTTGAGAGATAGAAAGAGAGTATGTGGGTGTGTTCTGATCCATCAGCTCATTCCCCAAATGCCTTTACTGATTAGGACTGGATATAGGCAGGAGTCAGGAGCCAGGAACTCAATCCAGAGCTCCTGTGCGGGTTCCAGGAACGCAACCACCTGCTGCCTCCTAGGGGCTGCCTTAGCGGGGAGCAGGAGACAGGAGCTGGAGCGGGGGACGTCCAGTGGGAGAGTCCGGTGGGAGACATCCGCACCTTAGCCCCTGTCTCTGCTGCTCCATGAAATGTCCACCCGCTTCACTACTGACATTAAATGTCCAGCTTTTGGAAAGTGCTGAGTCATGGGAGAGTTCTGCATGCTCCTTGCAACCCCAGCTCTCACATCATCTCCGCCCCGGTGTGTGTGTGGAGGGGGGTCTTCTGAGTCACATCGAGGATTAGAACCATCTGTAGCCTGAGTATTCAGTACCTCCCCCTGAACTAACCCTTGCTGCTTCCCCAACCTGTCCTTTGTCATGGACAAGTGTCAGAATTGTACCTGAGGGGTGGGCCTTGTGGCACCCACAGCATCCCTGTCAGAGCGCCTGTACAAGTCCAGAGGCTCCACTTCCAGCTCAGCTGACTGCTAGTGCACCTGGGAGGCAGCAGAAAATGCCTCAAGTGCCTAGACCCCTGCTACCCATGCAGGAAACCCAGGTGGTCCAGCCCTGGCTACTGCAGCCATCTGGGGAGTGAACTAGTGGATGGAAGATGCTCTCTTCTGTGTGTGTCAGTCTGCCTTTAAATCTTTGTTAAGAATTTGTCTGTTCCCCTAAGTGTTGCTCTAATGTCTGCATGAAAATCCCTCTAAAGGAGTTTGTTGTAGCTTCACTCTGTCCAGAGAGCCTAGGTCAGACACTACCGCTCAGGGTCCTCTCTGCGCATGCCTCACTAATCAAATCCCGGTGCTATCCTTTCTCCTGTAATTCCAGCCAGGGCGAACCCGGACCCCAGACCTCTGCATCCTCCCACCCCCACTCGCACTCAGTCCTGCTTGCCACTGCCCGCCCCTCACACAGAGCCCTCCTGCAGTGTGCTGGGCTGCCCAGTAGGTGGCAGGACTGAGCCCCGTCTCCCCTCACCCAGGAAATCACCAAGGCCCATGAGCTGGAGAAGAGGCTGCACACCTTCAGCATGTTCGGGATGCCCCGTCTGCCCCCCGAGGACCGACGGCACTGGGAGATAGGAGAGGGAGGTGACAGCGGCCTGGCCATAGAGAAGTCCTGGAGGGAGCTGGTGCCTGGGCACAAGGTAGGCTGGCCACAGTGGGTGTCTGACCCACACTCACACGCCTCACTTCTGCCCTGGAGCTGGGGTGAGGGGAAGAGATGTGGAGGATGGAAGGGGTGGAGAGGCAGGGGAGGCCGGTGGAAATGAGTGCACGTGGGGCAAGCGTTCATAGACACCTGGATCTAAGTCCACTTCCCAGCTGTGCCACTTCATAGCCACAGTGAACCCTGATCGTTCTGAGCTTCAATCATTCCACACATAAAGTGTGGATAAGGCTGTCACCAGACCTGGCAATGGGTTTAAGGATGAGGAGGCCACATAGCTATGAAGCAGAGACAGCAGCACTCAATAAATGGCACTGTTGTGGCATATGGGTTAAGCTATGACCTGTGGTGTCAGCATCCCATAGGGACACTGGTTCAAGTCCCGGCTGCTCCACCCTTCCAATCCACCTCACTGCTAATGCACCTGGGAAAGCAAGGGAGGATGGCCCAACTGCTTGGGCCCCTTGCACCCACATAGCAGACCAAGAAGAAGCTGCTAATTCCTGCACTGACCTGGCCCAGCCCCAGGTTATTGCAGACATTTGGGGATGAAAGATCTCTCTCTCTCCTTCCCTCCCTCTGTCTCTCTTTTGCTCTCGCTCTCACTCTCTCTGCCTTTCAAATCAATAAAACTTTGAAAATAAATAGATCAGTGGGACCTGCCCTTCTCCTCATCCGCGCCTGAATCAGCCCTCTCCTCCCCACCCCCTTCCAGGAGATGAGCCGAGAACTTTGCCACCAGCAGGAGGCGCTGTGGGAGCTGCTGACCACCGAGCTGATCTACGTGAGGAAGCTCAAGATCATGACGGATGTAAGCCTCCCACTTAGGGCAGCCAGCTCCCTCAAACTCCCAGTCCAGGGGGTGGCCCAGGGAGGGAGGGCGGAGCACCTAAAACTGAGTTCAGGCCCATGTGAGTCCGGGGGACTTGGAAGTGACGCTGAAGGGCTGGGCTGGGGTCCCCAGAGGACGGAGGGCAAGTGCCGCAATCCTCATCTCTCTCCCCGCATCTAGCTCCTGGCAGCCGGACTACTGAACTTGCAACGAGTGGGGCTGCTGACAGAAGTGAGTGGGAGTGCCAAGGGGAGCCTGGCGCAGGCCAAGCTGGGGAAGAGGGGAGTGTGTGGAGTGGGGTGGGGTCAGAGAGCCCAGTTCAAATTCCCAACGCCTTTGTTTTCTGAGACACCCCTGCCTTCTCTGCTCTCCTTTCACTCCAGCCCCCAAGCAGGCAGCAAGTTTCCCAGAACTCAGCCTGTTGAGGCTGCCATGCCACGAAGGAGAAAGGGCACTGCATCTTCAGGCCCACTTTTCTCTCCCATTCCCTGTCCAGGCCAGCACTACCTGACAGGGACCAGTCAGGGCCACGCTGCTGCCACACCCTGCTCTCTTGCAGGTGTCGGCAGAGACCCTATTTGGAAATGTCCCCAGCCTGATCCGAGCCCATCGCAGCTTCTGGGAGGAGGTGTTGGGACCCACCCTGGAGGAGACACGCACCTCAGGCCAGCCTCTGGACCCCGTCAGCATGCAACACGGCTTCCTGACGGTGAGTCCCGGGAAGGGGCAGGGGGTTCCTATCTGCAAAGTTGATTCTCTGTCCCAAAGTTTCTCTGGCCTTCTGGAAGCTGTGAAGAGGTGCAAAGAGTAAGGTTCTGCCTCTGCACCCATCACATAATATCTGAATGTTTGGCTGCAAGAGGATATCAGGATATCTGGAAGTGGGGAGCAAAGGCCACAGGAGACTCAGAAGAAGAACATGGCGGGGGTGGGGATGGAGACTAAGAAACCCAGAAAGCCTGGGCTCCAACATCTGCAAGCTTCTACCCAGCCAGGGCCCCCAGCAGGAAGATGCTGCCATGCAGGTGTGGGTGAAGTCGTCCCCTTAGAGCCTTGAGAGTCTCCTCCCACAGGAACAGGGTTTATGGGTGGCCTTCAGGTCCCTCCTGTCCCCTCTGGGAGTGAAATGGGACCTGCGGTGCCCTGCCATTGATCCGGATGCGTTGTTGATGGCGGGAAGAGTGTCTGTCCTGGGTGGGCAGGGCCCAGCAGGTTGTGATGGACTGAGCTCAGAAGGCAGCAGTGGGTCCACCTCTGACAGTCCCAGGCTTCTCCCTGGACTCCAGAATTGGGGGTGGAGGGGTGGTGACTGGGAGCAAATGTGAATTACCATGGAGGAAGCTGGAGCCAGAGCCCATGGGAGGCTCACACGCACCCAGCTGCCATGTTCTGAAGCCAGATCCTATGATCACACCCTTCATCTTGCCTGTTCCCTGCCCCGTAACTCTCCCTCCAGTTTGGCCAGCGCTTCCAGCCCTATGTCCGCTACTGCTTACGAGTAAAGCAGACCATGGCTTACGCCCGGGAGCAGCAAGACACAAACCCTCTCTTCAATACCTTCGTGCAGGTGGCAGAGGAGTGCCTAGGGGAGCGGGCAGGGGTGCAGTTACACAGGCGGGGCTCCCCCAGTCTCCAGTGGCAGGGAGGAGCTGGGAAGGGTGGCAGTCTGAGGCTGAGTGAACCCCCAGGGTGCAGACTCCTGAGCCCTTGCTCTCCCCCACCCTGACAGTGGTGTGAGAAACACAAGAATTCAGGGAGGCAGATGCTGGGGGACCTGCTCATCAAACCTCACCAGCGCATCACCAAGTACCCCCTGCTGCTCCAGGCTGTGATGAAGAAGAGCCCCGAGGCTCGAACCCAGGAAGCCCTGGGTGCCATGGTAGGTGCCCCACATAGGGCCCTGGGGGGTTGGGGCTGTGGGAGGGGCACCTATATCTCATGGTACCAACGACCCCACCCATTGTGGAGGGCCACATGACACTAGCTGAATGGCAAGTACACACACCCTCTCACACTTGTTCCTCTTGAGGTCGCAGCCTTGGATTCTTTCCTGCGGCACATCAACGGGCAGGTCGGCCAAGGCGAAGAGCATGAGAGCTTGCTGACCGCCACCCACCGCCTTGGGCCCTACGAGGTCCTGGAGCTGTCCAGTGAAGAGGTGGAGAAGGTAAGGGTAGACGGAGGGAGGGTCTCCCCAAAACAGATAAGGGGCAGAGGCAGGGGTAGGGGTGGTGAAGGGCACAGGATTCGAGAATCAAAAGGCTCCCTCCAGCTCCAAGGGAGGGGTGGGGGAGGCAGAAGGAGCAGGTGGTAGAATAAGAAACCGCCTTTGGCTGGGTTGCAGAGGAAACCCACCTGGTGTCTCACGGCCTCCCCTCTGCGGTCCTCAGCATCTTCGTCCGTTCTCAACCTTGGACTTGACATCCCCCATGCAGGGGGTAGGATCTGAGCACACCAGACAGCTGCTGTTCGAAGGCCCGGTGCGAGTGAAGGAGGGCCGAGAAGGCAAGGTGAGGGGCATGGGGCGGAGCGGGAGGTGGGAGACTCAAAGGGGATGGCTGCAGCTGAGCGACTCGCCCTGCGCACTAGAAACAGCGCGGTCCGCCCCTTGTGTGCGCGCTGGAGCCCAAGTCCCTTCTCTCCTACTAATTCTGCCACTTTGTCCTCTGCAGCTGGATGTGTACCTGTTCCTCTTCTCGGACACGCTGCTGGTGACCAAGCCTCAACGCAAAGTTGACAAAGCCAAGGTCATCCGCCCCCCTCTCATGCTCGAGAGGCTTGTATGCCGGCCACTGCGAGACCCTAGTAAGTCTATCCTGGGTGCGAGGTTTGGAGGAGAAGAAAAATATCCTTGTCCTCCTCCCTTCAACAGGAGGGACTGGGATGGGGCACAACGAAGGCCCTGCCCTTGAAACAGACCTTCTTCTCTCCCCCTCCACCAGCCAGCTTCCTGGCGATCCACCTCACTGAATTCCAGTGTGTCTCAAATGCCCTGGTCGTGCACTGCCCCGGTTCAGCAGCTCGTGTCCGGTGGCTGGAGAGGATCCAGCGGGCCCAGGTATGGGAAAGCAACCAGGCAAGGGCAGGGGCGCCTAGAGCCCCAAGATGTGAGCACAGGGGCAGGGGCTCAGATGGATTCAGAGTGGCCTCCCAGCGCCTTGACCGTGTGGCCTGCACCCAGCTCCCGCACCAGCCCCTGGGAGAACCCAAGAGACATGGAGTCCTTAAAGCTTACATCGTTCCCTGAACTGATAGGACACCTGCTGTAGTGTGATGGACCAGAGAGGCCATTCCTACATTCTGGGGATGTGCACTGCCGCTTGCTTTGATAATTAGGGTGCAAGTGATTAGGAAGCAGGTGTGCAGAGCAGAACTGGTTCGCCCTCTCTGATGGGAAGGGGACGGTGCAGAGGAGGGTAGCCTGGCAACCTGGGAGAGGTGTCTGGCCACCTGACCCTGCTTCCCAAATGTGCGAAGGCCAGGAGTGTGAAACCTGGTATGTGTGGGGCAGAGGCTGCTGTGGCAGGGTCATGAAGTACAAGGACAGACCCTGCCCTTCTCTAGGCACCATGCCAAAGAACTTGAACTTTGTCCTGTAGGTGATGTGGAGACAGTAAAGTGTGGGGCAGAGACACAAGCGGCATGTTGACATGGCAAAAGCGGGAGGAGTTCACAAGAAGACAGATCCAGACAGAGCTGGAGTCATGGCCACACACTTGGTGGCTTTAAAATAAATTAGGGAATAAACGATCGTGCAGCAGGCTTATCCTCATTCCTATGGCCCCAGCATCCAGTATGGGCACCTGTTCATGTCCTGGCTGCTCCGCTGCCAATCCGACTCGCTCTGCTATGGCCTGGGAAAGCAATAGCAGTGGAGCTTCACTCCCCAAAATAGCCACAATAACCAGGGGTTGGGCCAGGCCAAAGCCAGGAGATTGGAACTCCATCTGGGTATCCCACATGGGTACAAAGGCCTAAGCACATGAGTCATCTTCCATTACTTTCCTGGGAGCATTAACAGGAAACTGGATCCGAAGCAGAACAGCTGGAATCAACCACAGCACTAGCTCAGCAGGGGGAGGGGGATATGTTTATCAGACTAGTTTGAGCGCAAAGCACTGAGAGTTAGGGATGGGGCAGGGGAGGGGAGAGGGAAGGGCCTCAGGGAGACTATAGTTCAACACCTGCGCTGGATTCGGAAGATTCTGGGTCCAACTACCTTGTACACTTACAACCGGGCAGCCTTAAGTAAGTTAGGTGCCCTTCCTCAGGTGCAAAACAAACAATGACAGCGACTGCCTCCCAGGGAAAATGAAGAAACCACTGGGAGAAAGCAGCCAGAGTGGTGCCCGCACAGGGCGTGCGCAAGGCTCTCAAGGCCAACTTGTCTCCTGATGTGCCTGTGAAAGGCAGAGTCAGCGGCGATCCTGCCAGCAAGCAGGAACTCCCTAAATGGAGATCCACCTGTCGGCTTACTTGCTGCCTACTGGGCAGAGGCTGGACATGAATGGTAGTATTTCATCCCAAGCAGAGGCACTGGGAAGAAAGCTTTTGAAGATTTATTTATTTATGTTGGAAAGTCAGATATATAGAGAGGAGGAGAGACAGAGAGAAAGATCGTCCATCCACTGGTTTACTTCCCAAGTGACCCCAACGGCCAGAACTGATCCGGAGCCAGGAGTCTCTTCCTGGTCTCCCGTGCAGGTGCAGGGTCCCAAGGCTTTGGGCCGTCCGCTATTGCTTTCCCAGGCCACAAGCAGGGAGCTGGAAGGGAAGTGGAGCAGCCGGGATACAAACCAGTGCCCATATGGGATCCCAGCACTTGCAAAGCGAGGATTTTAGCCACTAGGCTGTCACACCGGGCCCTTTTTACCCTACTTTTAAAAGATATATTTACTTTATTGGAAAGTCAGAATTACAGAGGGAGAGAGGAAGAGACAGATTGTCCATCTGCTGCTTACTCCCCAAATGGCTGCAACAGGTGGAGCTGAGCTGATCCACACCTGGGAGCAAGGAACTTCTTCCACATCTCCCACGCAGTTGCATGGACCCAAGGCCTTGGTTCATCCTCCACTACTTTCCCAGGCCATTAACAGGGAGCTTGATTGGAAATGGAGTAGCTGGGACTCGAGCCAGTATTCATATGGACTGCCAGCACCTCAGACAGATGATCTGCTGGCTATGCCACCATGTCAGCCCCTTCTTAGTCTATTTAAAAGGCAGCAGAGAGGCAGAGAAAATCATCTTCCACATTCCCAAATGTTTATAACAGCCAGGACAGAGCCAGGCTGAAGCCAGGACCCCTGAACTCCATCTACACCAATAGGAGCACTTTGACATGAGGCAGTGGAAGACACCTAGGGTAGGGGCCTTTGGGAAATAGGGAAACTGGTCTAGAATTCAAGTTGGAATCAAGGAGAAAAGATGAGGCCCAGAGATGTGTCTCGCCCAGTCCCACAGGGCTGCTGCTTCCTGGAATATGTGAAAGAGGTGGCCAAGACCCCAGGAAGACACAGCTTAGGGGCAGGAGGGGGACAAGTAGGCACAGAGTGCTGAGGTGAAGTGTGTCTGCTGACCTTCCCTCTGCGCAGAGCAACCCTCTCTCCACCCACTTCTCCAGCAAGGTTGGGCAGACACGATTTGATTTGCACAGGCTTCCCAAAGTGGTCCTCACTCCTGGCACTGCAGGAGGCCAGGAGAGCAGAGCTGGAAGCCAGAGTCAGTTCCCAGGACCCGAGCAAGTGGGGCAGGAGTGGGGCAGGTGGGACAGGAGCAGAGGGGAGCATCTTGGCAGGAGGTCTCTTGGAATTTTCACCTTCATCTTCCTCCAGGGGTCACTAAAAATTGCTGGTAGTTGACATGCAACCTAGGGTAGCCCCTGGCTGCCCCAGTCTCACTCCTAACCAAGTAGAAACAAAATGTCTTCTGATCCACATCCAAGCTGAGCCTCCAGTAGCAAAACAAACAAGCCTGAGATTTGGAAAAGCCTTTTCCTGCTATTGTCTCACCCAAGCATCTTGGGGGGATCCTCAGTGTTGAACTAATGTCCAACTGGAGGGGCTGGAAAGAGGAAGAGCATGGGATGGCATGGGATGAAGGCAACAGGAAGTACCGAGAAACGAAAGCCAGGGCAGAAGGCAGGGTTGGTCTTCCCCATAACCTGTGCTCTTGGGTGACGTCACTTCTCCCAGCCTGGCCTGATCTGGAAAACCCCAGTGACAACAGGAACAGCCACGTGGAATACACGGGAGAATGAAGTTCCTTAGGGTCCTGGCACAATGCCTAGCTCTTTGTTATCTTTAAAACATTCTATTCTTAAAACAAAAAAAGATTTATTTATTTTTACTGGAAAGGCAGATCATATTTACGGAAAAGAAAGATCTTCCATCCTCTGGTTCACTCCCTTAGTAGCCACAACGGCAGGAGTTGAGCTGATCCGGAGCCAGGAGCTCCTTCTGGGTCTCCCATGTGGATGCACAGGGTCCCAAGATTTTGGGCCATCCTCGACTGCTTTCCCAGGCCACAAGCAGGGAGCTGGAAGGGAAGTGGGACAGCCAGGATATGAACCGGTGCCCATATGGGATGAGGCACTTGGAGGTGGAGGATTAACCAATTGAGCCAACATGCCGACCCTAAAACAGTCTTTTAGTTATTTTTTATTATTATTATTATTATTATTATTATTATTATTATTATTATTCATTTAAAGGGAGAGAGAAAGCTCCCATCTGCTAGTTCACTCTCAGATGCCATCAGCATCAGGGCAGGGTAAGACTCATCCCAGGAGCTAGAAACTCAATCCAGGTCTCCCGCATGGGTGGCAGGCAGCCAACTACCTGAGCCATCACCTGCTGTCTCCCCAGGTGCCCACTAGTAGGAACTGGAATCAGTAGCTGAAAGAAGGTGTGACTTGAGTGTGGGACGTGGGCATCCCACACAGTGTCTCGACCACCACAGTGCACACCCACCTCAGGCCCAGCTCTTGATAAACTGGCATCTAATTCATTAGAAGAGTGGGCTGGTGGATGGGACTTGAACTAGGAAGTGCAGTAGCAGGAACCTTCTAGAGCTCACACTGGGAAGAGGGTGGGTCAGGGGACCCCCCCCTCCCCAAGTATCCCCAGGCAGCAGAGGGAGGAGGCATTTTCTGGTCTGGCATGGGAGGAGGGAAATCCTGCGGTGGGTGGGGTATGGGAGGGAGGACCCTCCTTCCCCTTCTCCAGCTGGCAGGGTCATCCAGTCACATTTCCTTTCCCCTCCCCAGCTCCATCTCCATGTGCCTCTCCTCTTACCAGAGCTAGGAAGCACCCTTCCCCAGTTCACAGCTGGAGGAGAGGCTTGGGGGCACAGTGCCCTCCTGAAGCCACCCCCTCTTCTGCTTCTTCCCCAGGGGATGCTGGCCTTGGACACTCTTTACAGATACTCCCACTTCCGGCCAGTTCTTTCCTCCCACACAACAGTCCTTATCCTAGGCATCCCACACATCAATGTGGCCTTGGGTCCTTTGAGGACAAAGGGCATCCTCCCCTGCTTTGGCCAAGGGTCTTAGCAGGAGACTGCTAAGGATCCAGCTGCCACTCACAGGGCTGAGTGACCAAGGTCATGTTCCTGTCCTGGTTTGTCCATCTCCCTCACAGATCCCTGTCCTGATCCGGCTAGGGAGATGTTAAAAATATTGGCAGGGGCACTGGCCAATGAGAACAGAGCCTCAGGCAGGGGGGCAGTACAGAAACTGGCTGCTGTGCCCCCGTTAATCTTTTACCTACTCGATTGTGGTAGGGTACCCAGGTGGGCAGCAATATTTTAATAATGATAAGCCACACCCTCTACCACCAATAGCAGGCCTACCCACAGCAGGCACCTCTACCCGCCTCCCTCTGGCAGGCTGCAGCTCTGCTCCCCAGGCCAATGTCCTCTTTACCCTTCAAGGTTGCCCTTGAAAAGCATTGAACTGGAGTTAAAGAGCAAAGCCTCAGCCCAGCTCTGCCTCCCTCTGCCTGTAGGACAGCCACTCTGCCCAAGGAACTCACAGCCAGGCTTCCCTCCCCACCCCACCCCTGCAGGGAAATGGCTCCAGGCCTGGGAAGGTGCTTTAGGAATATATATATATATATATTAATATATATATATGAAATACATCATAAATATAACTCATATTAATGCATATTTATATATTGTTGGTGAATATATGAATGTCAAAGTTTATATTATATATGTGTTTCTATAAATATTTTACATACATATAGATTTTGTCTAATTCTATATTATATACATAATTTTATATAAAATAATATATCTCTATTATGTATATAAAGTATATATTTATATCAAAATCTATTTATCCATGTCACTGCCTCACTCTGATGGCAGCTTTGGATCGGCCCAGCTCTGGCCATTGCAGCTATTTGGAGAGGGAACCAGGGGAGGGAAGATCTCTTTCTCTCTGTAATTCTGACTTTCTAATTAAAAAATAAGTAAATCTTTAAATAATAAATAAAGGTA
Source organism: Ochotona princeps (assembly GCF_030435755.1). NCBI lineage: Eukaryota > Metazoa > Chordata > Mammalia > Lagomorpha > Ochotonidae > Ochotona > Ochotona princeps. The sequence continues at coordinate 21,723,687 of NC_080858.1, forward strand.
GATAGACAGATAGATAGCTCTGCCTCGCAGGATTAGTCACATGATGAAATGCTAACTGTGCTTGGCACAGCAATCAAGACACCACACAGGAAATCTGTATCCCCTATAGGTTGTGTGTGTATGTGGTTCGAGTCCCGCTGCTGCAGGATGATACTAGCATCCTGCCAACACGTACCATGCGAGGTAACAGGTGATGACCCACACGCTTGGTCCATGTTGCCCATGGAGAAGACAGGGACCGAGTTCTTAGCTCCTGGCTATAGTCTGGTCCAGCTGTGGTATTTGGGCATTGAACCAGCAGACAGATGACATATCTCTTTCTGTCTTTTTTAAAAATAAAAATCTTTAAAAAAAAAAAAAAGCATAGAAAATGTTGAACTAGACATTGTGGCCCAGTGGGTGGAGCAGTAGCCAGAGTCGCTGGCATTCCCTATCCAAACATGGACCCTAATCCTGACCGCTCTGGTACTGACCAGGCTTCCAGCTAATGTGCCCGGGAAAGGTAGTAGGTGATGACCCAGTACCTGAGTCCCTGCCACATGTGTGAGAGAACCAACTGGAGTTCCTGACTCCCAGCTTCAGCCTGACTGTTGACATCCGGAGAGTAAACCCACAGATGGAAGATCTTTCTCTCTCAAGCCTGTCACCAACCTTTCAAATAAATAAATGTGATTTTTTTTTATATTGAGGGAAGAAGACAGTGTGTGCCCCCCTCAAAGAATGGTTACCCTTTCATCCCTCAGACAGACAGCAGTATTTGCAGCCCAGGACAAAGCTGCATCTTTCAGTGCAAGAGAGAGAGGCCCATGGAGGAGCAGCATCAGGACCCAGTACCATTCACAGCAATAAAACCACCGTCACTACCAATTAGGGACAGTTTCCTGGAGGAGGGGACAAACATGATAGAGGGCTTGCCAAGGAAGATTGAGAAGCAGTTAGAATAGCACAGGTAGGAACAGGAGCATAGACACCCTCCCCGCCCCCCCCCCCCCCGCAACACCACAGAGAGTTCGGTGCCACCAAACTCTAGCACACCCCACTGCAAGAAGTACTGCTTGGGCAGTTACTTAACCCATTTCTCAGTAGCACTCCACAGGTAAAAATACCTGCCTCAGGGCTGGTGCAGTGGTACCAGCATGCAAATTCTCTGCCTGTGATGCTGGCAACCCATAAGGGCACCAGTTCGAGTCCCAGCTGCTCTACTTTCAATTTAGCTCCCTAATTATGGCCTGAGAAGAGCAGTGGAGGATGGCCCAAGTACTGGAGCCCTGCATCCATGTGGGAGACCCAAAGAAATCCTGGCTCCCAGCTTTGGATTGGCTTGGCTCTAGCCATTGCAGCTATTTGGGGAGTGAACCAGTACGTGGTAGATGTGTCTCTCTCTCTCTCTCTCTCTCTCTCTCTCTCTCTCTCTCCCCCTCTGCAATTCTGACTTTCAAGTAAAAATAAGTACATCTCTAAATAAATAAAAATAGATGGACAGATAAATCTGCCTCACAGGATTGTTGGGAAAAGCAAGCAAGGTCACATCTGGGATGCTTGGCACATGCCAAGTGATGAATAAATCCTGGAAGTGTTCTTGCCTCCACCCCCTGCCCCCCGCCCCAGGCCACGCTGCAGAAGCTGAAAGCAGAAGAGTATGTGCAGCAGAAGAGAGAGCTCCTGGCCCTCTACCGGGATGGGGACCAGGACCGGGAATCCCTGAGCACCAGGCCCTCCACACCTTCCCTGGAGGGCTCTCAGAGCAGCACAGAGGGGAGGTAAGATTCAAGGCAGGGAGGGCGAGAGGGGGGACCCCAAAGGCAGCTGCAGGGGAGAGCTGGGTCCAGAAGCACAGAAACTGGAGGCTGAGAAGGGGAACCTACCTGTGGCAGTGTCCACTGGTGGAGAGAGTGGAACCACCACCCACAAAGCCCGCGGACAGCAGCTGCAGGGCCCAAGGCGAAGATGGGTACCCGGCAAGTCCGAATCCCCTGGGTCAGGGGCTCCTGCGGGATAACCCAGCTAGAAGGGGAGTTCATCACCCTGGGTGAGGCTTGAGCTTCTCTGGGTAAATAGCTCCCCACCTGTATAATAGGAGGTCCCAGGCCAGGTAGCCCCAAGCCCCGTTGCAGCTCATACTCCAGGCAGGGAGCAGAGGGCAGAGGAAGTAAGCTTAAAGGAAGGACCATGCTCGATGTCACAGTACAGGCAGACTTCCTGAGCTTGATCTTGAACGCTGACCACCGGCTGTTACTTGCAGGACCCTCCAGTTCTCAGCCGTCACCCCCCACCTGGTGGTGACAGTGGACTCTGACGAGGACACTCCCTGCGTTCCCGATGACGCCTCAGACCCAGGCTATGGCACCTGGAGTCCCAGCTCCCCCAAGGAGTTTCACTCTCCACTCAACCGCCTGCGCTCCAAGGCCTTCCGGGTCCGGCGGGACCCTCGCCTCACCTCCTCCACCTTCGAACTCCGGGACGTGCCCTTGAGGCCCCATCCTTCTAACCCCAAAGCAGCTCAACGCCTAAGCGCCCCAGAGCTCCCCGAGGAGATCCCCACAGGAGGCCACCTCCTACCCGGGGCAGAACCCCTGTCCCCCTGGTCTGAGGATAACGATGGAGCCTCAATGGGCGAGAACGTGGTGGCCGAAACCCTGCACAGGGCCCGGCTTCGGGACCAGCTCTGTCCTTCCCCTCCCCACACCGACTCTGCCGGGGAAAGCCCTTGGGAGGAGTCCTCTGCTGAAGACGGAGAGGAGGAGGAGGAGGAGGAGAGGCCTCCATTCGCCAGGCCCATCCGCCCTCAGCGCAACCGACACCCGCATGCCGAGGACAAGCTCCGGAAGATCCGAGAGGAACTGGCCTCACAAAGGATCGAGGGGGCCACGGAGCCGGGGGACAGCCAGCCTCGGAAGCTGACGCGCAGCCAGCTGCACAGGATGCGGGCCCCCCAGGTCATTCAGCTGGACACGCCCCTGTCCACCTCGTGAGTGCGGAGGGCTGGCGGGGGAGTGGGGGAAGGCAGGGATCCAAAGTGGGGGAAGGGCCTGGGCCTCCTTTCGCCTCACTCCTAAATGCCCCCCTCTCACTGCTTTCTTTTCAGAGAGGTGTAAGCCAGGCTGAGGCTCTGCGGTGGGCGGCGTCTCTCCCAGAGTGCTGGTCATCCCCACCCCCACACTACCTCAAGGACCACACTTGCAACCTAAAATCTGGGCTCCCAGGATTCTGTCAGGAACTGTGAATTTATGTATAGCCGCCCCTGAACCCCTACATAAAGTTGTACATAGAAACGGCCATCTGGGAGGATGACTTGGAGTGGGGTGGCTGGGGTGCGCTCTCTCTGCCCAGCCCAGTCCTCGGGATGCAGAAGCCCACAAAGCCAGACCGTTGGTTCCTCGAAGAGCAGAGCTTTAATGTCTGAGTTTTAGTGAAACGTACAACAGAAATCTATCAGGGCTGGCGGTCCTGCCCTTTCCCCTGTCTTAGGCAGGGGATCCAGGAATGCCAGGTTTCCATTAGTGTAATGAAACTGATAGCAAACATGCTGATCTGCTGCGAAAGGCCCAGGGGCCTATCAGAGGTCCAAGCGGCTTCGCTGGGAACCCCCATCTCATCTCCTGATTAGAGTGCCCCTTTACCCTGCAACCAGCCATTTGGGCCTTCGCAGGCGGTCTTCAGGAAGGGGTAGCACCAGGCAAGTGACTGCTAGCTCACTCCTGCCACTCCAGGATCCCAAAATAAAAACGCCCAGAGCTCAGCTCCAAGGCAGAAATGGCCCTTCGACCAAAGCGGGGTCTAGCTCCATCAGGGGAGGAGAAATACCACGGGGGAAGGAAGCGGGGCCGCGCCCCGACGTCCTTCAGATGAGCGGGGCGTGGCCTCACGGGGGCGGGGCCACAGTGTCCCTCTGACGTCCTGCAGAGTAGTGGGGCGTGGCCTCACGGGGACGGGACCACACAGTGCTTCTGACGTCCGGCAGTGTGGGCGTGGCCTCATGGGGAGGCTGGGCCACTGCACCCCTCTGACGTCCTGCAGAAGTGAGGCTACGCCTCACCGGAGAAGGTGGGACGCTGCGGGCTGATAGGCTGGGGCCTTCAGCGCCTCCTGAATGTCCTCCAGGCAGCCGACCAGGTTCATTTCGCGGAGCACACGTTCCAGCAGGTCCAGAGTGGCTTCGTGTCGCGGTTTGCGCTGCCGCCAGGCCGCCAACATGCTGTAGTGAGCTTCCCGCAGGCAGCGCCCGTTCTGCAGCTCCAGCCGCTCTATCTCATGCTCGCCAAGCCCCAGGCGCCGTACGAACTCCTTCCAGCGTCCTGGGGGCACGCCATCCACCACGGCGTACAGCGTGGCGGGGTCGGCTGCGGGGACGCGGGGGACGCGGGGACGGTGAGCCTCGGGCGGCGGCCGCCCTCCCCTCGACCCTGCTTCTTCCAGGAGCCCTCCTCTCCACCCCAACCGCACCCCTTACTCACTGTCTGCGCGCTGCGGCTGCGGCTGAGGCTGCAGCGGGGCGCTGTCCTCCCCTTTGTACGGCGGGGTGATGGGGGCGGAGGTCAGGACGGTGCTGAAGTCGTGGTCCGCCTCCCGGTAGGTGAAGGCCACCTCCCTGGAGGCTGACACAGCGCTGAGCTTGGGCCAGTTCTCAGAGAGGCAGGGAAGGGGGCTGAAGGCTGAAGTAAGATAGGCGCCTGAGATGGGACAGGTGCCTGGGGCAGAAGTGAAGGGTTTCTCAGTGATTCTCTCTCTGTCCAGCTCCCCCTAAAAGAGATTGTTGGGGTGGGGAGACGAGAGTCTGTCTCAGCACTGTTCACTGGGGTTGGGGGTTGGGCCGGAGGGGAGTCCCAGGTGGGAGGGCAGGGGTCTGGATGTTCTAGTGAAGTGTGGTCTCCACTGTCAACTCACCTCTTTGACAGGTGTGGCTTTCCCACAAACTGAGAAGAAAAAAAAAGCATCAGTTTCACTTCCCCTGTTTTCAGCCCTGGAGACTTGCGGTGACATGCCTCACGGCTTATGTGACCCCAGGGAAAAGCCAACGACTGCTGGAGCCTGACATTCCTTCCCCACCCCACCCCAGACACTCAGGGTCCCCCCCCACACACACACAGGACCCACAGCAGCGAGTCGGGAGACACTCCTTCCCAGGAACTCCACACTGAGCCACCCACAGGCTTCCACAGCCTCGCAGCACCCTTCCCCCTCACCGCCCCACTCACTCACCGATGGAGTAGAATTTGGGCTTCCACCGCCGCTGGTAGTGGCACATTAAAAGGATGAAGAGGAGGGACAGCACACAAAGACCAAAGATGATCACCAGGGGTAGTAGCACTTTGGTGCCTGGAGACGGGGGTGGGGGTTCAGGGTCAAAGGGCTGGAGGGGTGGGTGCAGGGGCTGGAGCTGGGAGAGGCGGCTGAGCAAGGGTGGTGCTCCTCACCTGGGTCCTGAGGGTGCTGGACCGTTTCAGCGGGTGGCTGGCACAGCTTCTGGCACTCAGGGTCTTTACATCTGAAACCAGAGGTGGCTCTGGTGAGCTGAAGCTCTGCACAGGAGGGACACACGAGACACACGGAAGTGGATACATCACACAAGACACAGAGACACACAAAACAGACCATACACAACAGAGAGACACAGACACAAAACACACACATACAAGTCATACACCCAAACACACAGACACAGAGCTTACAGATACACAACACAGATACAGACACACATACATACAACACACAAAAAAACAGACAAACACACTGGCACATACGAGACATGAAACAGGCAGACACAAAAAACAGGATCATACAGAACACAGACGTACCATGCGCACAGACACAAAACAAGCTGCCTCACAAACGCCTTTTGTTGCCTCAAAAGACCTATCTTGGAAACCGATGCAAAAGAAACATAATCCCAGAAAAGGATTCATGTTTTGATTGAAAGGCGTCTTCAGAGGGACGGGTCCTGAGGCACCGCAAGTGAAAATGCCACTCGGGCACTACATTTCCGAGCAGCACGCGGGGCCGCTGAGCCCCTGCTTCCACTTCCCAGCCAGCTTCCTGCTAAAGGCATCAGAAGGCAATGGGCTCTAACTAATATGCCTGGGCCCCTGGTGCCCAACGTGAGAGCTCCTGGCACAGGCCTGGCCAAGTCCCAGCTGCTGTGGCCATTTGGGGAGTTGAACCAGTGGAGGAAAGATCTCTCCCAATCTCTGTCATTCTGCCTTCCACATAAGAATAAATAAATCTTAAAAACAAAAAGCGCACTAGGAAAATGCAGTCAGAGCATGAATTCCAACCATTCACTTGCCAGCAGGACTGATGCTAAGCCAGCCACCTGCCACTGTCCCTGTAAGCCCTAGCTTCCCCGTCAGTGCCAGGGATGACATGGTTTTGCCTGACATACTAGTCTTCCAGAGAAGGCAGGTGTCAGGGGACTGTTTCCCTGTTGGGCTCATGGACATGCGGCAAAGGGACTGGAAAGGACTTTGCAGCACTAGTTACACAACCTGACTTGTGAGTTGGTGACACAAAGTTATTTTGTAGTGTGGTAATTCCCACAACCTTTTTTCTTTTACAGTGTATTTCATTTTACTTAAAAGGCAAAGCAACAGAGGGATAGAATCTTCCATCTGCTGGTTCACTGCCCAAGTGGCTGTGACAGTTGGGGCTGGGCCAGCCTGAAGTCAAAGAGAGCCAGACCCCCATGTGTGTCTCCCATGTGGGTGCAGGGGCCCAGGCGTTTGGTTCCTCTTCCGCTGCTTTCCCAGGCTCATTAGCAGGGGGCTGAGTGGAAAGTGGAGCAGGGGACACTTGAGCCTGTGTTACAGGCAGTGGTGACCTCACCTACTAACCCACTGCACTACAACCCTGGTCATGCTTCTCACATGGGTGTCATTATCCTAATATTAAAGATAAGGAGCGATGAAGACACCTGTTAAGAAGCCTTCATGGCACATTGAAATGTCTGGATTTCAGGCCTGGCTCCGTTCTCACTTCCTGCTTCCTGCTAATGTGTACCCTGCGAGACATGGTGATGACTGAAGTACCCGGGTCCCTGCGCCCGACAGGAGAGACCTGGATAGAGTTCCTGGCTCCAACTCAGCCCCACCAGTGCTGCGGGCATAGGATAGGATCGAGCTCTTTCTCTCTCTCTACTGCTCAAATGACTGAACAAAATGCTAACCAAAACATAAGTAATGAGGCTGGCGCTGTGGTATAGTGGATTAAGCTTCCTTCCACCTGTGTCGCCAGCATCCCGTGTGAGTCCCGGTTCAAATCTCAGCTGCTCCACTTCCAATCTGGTTCCCCAATAATATGCCTGGGAAAGTAGCGGAGGATACCCAACATCCAGGGTACCAGTGTCATGTGGGCAAACAGAAAAGAAACTACTGTCTCCTGGCTTCAGCCTAGCCCAGCCCTGGCTGTGGTAGTCACCTAAGGAGTAACCCAGTGGATGGAAGACTCTCTCTCTCAAATTCTCTAACTCTGCTTTTTAAATAAGTAAAATAAGTTATATATATATAATATTTAAGTTATATATAATACATACATTAGATATAATAAATTATACATATGGAATTAAGTAAGACTCAGAGACATTAAGTAACTTGCCCACGGTCGCACACCAGTGCATGGTTAGGCCAGAATTGAAACCCAAGAATGTTCAACTCTGAAAGCCTTCACACCTTCCTCTTTTCAAGGGAGTGTGTAAGAAAAGCCCATGTGGGGCCTGGCTAGTCCCTCTCTGCCACTGCTGTCAGAGCCCACCCCACGCCGCCTTCCCGGTGGCCGGCAGCTGGCACAGATACTCACTGACTACAGGAGATGCACATGTTTTTACTTAGGTAGAAGCCTGCGAGGCAGGTACACACGGTGTCCTCATGCTCCTGGCCTGCAGGGAGAAGAAATACCACAGTTACAGGAGGGGCACCCGACAACCCGAGGACACCCTCCAATGGAGGAGGAGAGAGGTGCCCAGACACCAGCCCTCCAGCTCCGCGGCTGCAGGAGTCCAGCAGGAAGGGAGCACCACCATCCACCAGGGCCTTGAAGGGGCAGGTCCTGCTCACAGGGCTTGGTCACAGTTCCATTGGGGCAGAGGCTGCAGTTCTCGCACTTGAACATGTCTCTGGACACAGGGCTCCGGTATTGGTTCTTCCTGCAGCCACATACGGTGTCCTGGTCCACTGTGCATGGAGAAATCTCCACTTGCTTCATCTCTGTTGAGAGGATGAGGTGGCACATGAGTCCTGCATCCCTCAGGCTGCGTCCATCCCACTGACCCTTCCGTGCAACCCCGTTCTTGGACACTCTTCCTCCTGTGTGTGTGTCTGTCTGTCTGTCTCCTTGACCCATCGCACCCAGGGCCACTGTCACACAACCCTGCCCTGTATAGGCTCCTGCAGGGGTAGGCTCACACCAGGCTCCAGCCAGCAGCACATCCCGGCTCTCTCCCCAGGCCACGCGTACCCGGTCGGCATTTGGAGCAGCTGAGACACTGGTTGAGGAAATTTTCCGAAGCGGTATAGGTGCCCTTTTCACATTCCCTGCAGTCCGTTTCCCGTCCTGGCTCTGGACAGTCATCGTATAAATAAGTTCCTGAGAACGAACCATTTGGGTCAGGCTGCAGCAAAGTGCCCTGCTGCCCTGGAGTCCCTGGGAAAGGCAAGTGGCGGGGGCAGGGAAACCCCAACCCAAGAGAGGCAGCAAAGTTGCAAAGGGGAGGTGGAGAGGGTAGAGCGAATGCCAGGAGAAAAAAGCCAAGAAAGAAGCAGGGGCCCCCATCCCTGGGCAAATCTGTTGTCTCCCACCTTTGTGACACTTGGTGCAGCAGACGGACTTATTCCGCCGGTGGCTGTATTTCCCCTGGGGGCACGGACTGTCGCTGTCCTCCGGGTCCCCATGATAGGCAACCAGTCCAATAACCCGTAAGGGATATATTTCCATGGACAGGACCAGGAGCACCTGGAGAAGAATCACACAGAGGAGATGCCCTTAGGAGAGGAAAGTGCAGGAGGACCCAGAAGTGGCAAATTGAAAACTCCCTCCCTGCTTCTACCGCTACCCAGGCCACTGCTCACTGAAGGTCTTCCTTGGCAGCTGGCACCACCACGTGATTAGAAACTGAACTGTGCCCTGCGTGGCCTGTGTGCTGACTGCTGTCCCTTCACTCCAAAGCCTAGAGGGTCCTGGGGGCCCTAGGCTGTATTTTACCCTTACTCAGAGTCCCTCCCTGTAGCTAACAATGATACACACATGGCGGTTATACAAGGAATGTTTTCTGGACCCGGAACTAGCGGGCTACTTCCATGCTGGCTCTTTCTTTCAACAAGCACCCCCAAAAGATTGGGGAGCATCTCTCCTAGGTAGAAGTGGGCTTCAGGGTCAGGATGACATCCCTGGACTAAGTTCTACTGCAGAATAATCCTGGAATAATTGAGGCCCATGCTGGTCCTGGACAGGCCGCAGAGCCAAGGGAGGCGTGTTGTTTTGTTTTGTTTTGCTCTGTTTTGTTAGGAGCTGTGTTTTTAAAGCTCTGTGCAAACCTCGCCTTAGGGATCATCGTGCCCTCACACTTCCGTCCTCTCCCACCAGGAAATTGATACAAACACTCCAGCTCGGCAAGAACAAACAGGGAGGGGAACTGAGAGGGAAAGTTCAGAGGTCAGGATTAGGATCAGCAGGTGACAAATGAGGTGTTGGCAGCAGTGGACAAAGACAGTCACGCAAATCAAGGATTTGGCTGGAGGCAGACGATTTGGCTCCGATGATCAGCAAAACAGGAGCTGAGGAACTGCCAAGCATCCTGGAGCCTTGTGCAACCAGGCCATTTGGAAGCAAGCTTTTGTGTTTTTGTTTTTTTAACAGCCTCTGGCCAAGCCCACAGCACCTGAACAGCTTGCCCTGTTCTGGTAACTTTAAGCAAAGCCAGGAGGCCAGGGCAGGATATCTCCAAATGTTTAGATAGACCAATCAGAGCACAGAATTACAGCCCAGGATGGGAGGGTGTGGCAGCGTCCCTTCCACCCCACCACCTCCACCACGGGACCAGCTCTTCCAATCTCCCCAGCTCCACTTTTGGGAACAGGTAGCCCCTAAGTCAGCCACTGGGCGACGCTGCAACCCCAGCAGCACAGACCTGGAAGGTCAGCTCCAGCCAGGGAGAGAGGGACAGCCACCCACAGGGACCCAGCCAGCAGGGGCGCCTGCTGCCACCAGGAGGCCAGCAGGAAGGGCTGGTGTCGGGAAGAACTTCGCTGTCCTGAAAGTGTGGCTCCTTTCCCCGAAGGAAGGGCTTACAGCACGAAGGTCACTGGCACCTCTCAGGCTCATGCCTTGGAGCTAACCCACAGGGCAGAGAGAGTCTAGGGGTGGAGAAAGTCGATGTCTCTAGGGCCCAGGTGGGGGAGGGATCTTCTGGGGGGGGGCGTGTGGCCAGTAAGGGCGACCCCTCCTGAGAAGAGCAGGGACAGAGGTTTGCTCAGGCCTCGCAGGGCCTCGCGTGTCCTCTCCGCATCCAGGCCTCCTGGGGTTAAGTCAAATCCGGGAAAGCGCAATCTTTTCCCAGCAGCTCCGCCCCGTGACTCAGGCCAGAGGGAGGGAGGGGATGGAGAGCGGAGGAGAGGGAACTAGCAGGTTCCCTAGCTCCTCAGGGGTCATGAGTCAGCAGAGACCCATCCTAACCTTCCTCCTCCCAGCCAGTCCCTCTCCCTCGGTCCCCACTCAACGCTCTTCTAGCCCGTAACCCTGAGCAGCATTGAACCATGGGACCCCTGGCCCACTTGGCCTGCACATTTCAGGAAATGCCTCCCTCTCCCTGTTCCATCTCAAAGGAAGTCTCCCTCGACCCCTGGCTTCCTCCCACTCCGCCTCCCTGAAGGCCAAGGGGTTCCTTCCCTGCCCCAGTTCCAGCAGATAAACCCATCCCCTGGGCTCTCTCCTAACAGCCCCCTGGCGTGCCCCAGTTCCAGTACAGCACAGACCCAGGCTGCCCTCCCAGCCTGGGTTCACCGCATTCCCACAGCCTGGCTGGTTCTGGGATTTGGGGCCCTCTGCAATCCCAGCCAATCCTGAACCTCCATAGCTCCCCGCTCACCCCCTCAAGCACCCTGGCCTTGAAGGAAAACTCTGAATATCCACTTCCAGGAATTGGGGGGTGGGGGGCGGGTAGGGATATGAAAAGGAAGCAGCGTCATGGCCCAGGGATCTCGCGGTCAGCTGGCTCTCTGGTCCCTAGAAGCCAGGGTCCCCAGGCTCCCCTCCAATGGGCACTCAGGGGCACTGCCTGGCCCACAGAACCCAGTTCCCTGACATTTGCATTCTATGGCAAGAGAGCAGAGCCGGAAGGTAAGCTCCAGCTGAGTGCTGTACCCAGGAAGCCAGGGGTGCTGGTGGAAAGACAGTAGGGGGGCGGCCCAGCACCCCTCCAACTCCCCCACAGCTTCCGCCTAGAGGCTCTCAAGTGTGACTTCCTGTACTGTGGCTACAGCGCGGTGGGGGAGAAGCTGCACCACCCACTGGACCTTGTGGTCTAACCCTGACCCACCTACCTCTCAGGCACCCATCAGCTGCACTCTCTCCACACTCCTGCGCTCATTCAGTGACAATGTGTGAGTTTCTTTAAGGTCAAGAACCCTGACAGCTTCTCGCTGGTCCCAGGGGCCTCCCCCTAGAGATCCCACCTCCTCATCACAAAGCCCTGGATGGGGGGGCGGGAGGGGGTGGGTTGGGGGAGAGTGACACACACTTCCCCAACCCAAACCTAAAGCCTACAGACACTCAGCCCCCTGTGAACTCAATACCACCATACCACAAACTGATGGTATCTCCTTTTGGCTCTTATCATAACCTGGTTGTGTTGGACAGGAGATACCATCTCTCCAGGCAGACCATAAAGACAATGAAAATACAGACAGCCCAGGTCTTGGTCAATCGGTGTCATCCTGTTGGGCAGCGGGCACAGGTGCGCTGATGGCCCAGGGACTCACCTGCTATGCACTCGTGGTGGGCCCAGCGGAGTCCCCCAACCAGCACATACCCCTGTGACTGCTCCTTCCTCCTGGAGACCCAAGGACGCGTGGAAGCGACGAATGCAAACGATAGCGCTGACAAGCCTTGCCCGGGCCTGCTCCGTCTGCACATCCACTTGGCCATCCCCCTGACCATGCAGTGGACACGGCCCAAACTACATGTGTCCATCTCACCTATGACCCAGTCTCAGAAATGTCACACCACCAACTTCTCCCACCAACGCTGAGACTGCTGACGTCACTCCTGCCTCAGAACACTCCCATTCCTACTCAGGCTGCCATACCTGCCCGTCTGATCACCCTGCCTGGCCTTCCTCTGGGGTCTCTCTCCCCTCGGCCACCAATACCACCTGCCCTGGATGACTGCGACTGTCTCCCAGCCTGTTCCCCGCTCCAATTCAACCTACACTTTCTGATTAGCACACAAGCTTCAGCTTGTCCTGGCTGGCTAGCTGGCACATGCATTTGCCTCTCCATCTCCAAAACCTGACTTCAAACATCACTTCTAATGGTGGAGGCTGCTCCTGGCCGCATATCTCACTTCTCTTCTGAACATAGCCCAGGCTCAGAGCAGCAGACGCTGCAAGTGCGGGCTCTGAATGAGTGAATGAGCTCCCTACCCTCAGTCTACAGTCCAGGTTCTATCTTCATTCTCACCCTGCCCCACTCCTGCCTCACACTTTCCACGAGGCTTCTAGTCCTGACTGTATTCAACAAACGGGTAAGGAGCACAGGTTCCCTAGAGGTGCTTCTGTTGGGAAGTGCTCTCACTAAGCCAACACACCCCCAGACAGGCCCTGGGATGGATCTGGGGGCAAAGTCCCTGAGCCAGCCCGGGAAGGGGGACGGGGAGGGGGAAGCTCCTGCATTTCCTGAAGGTGTAATCTGTCCCCCCTTCTGCCCAAAAGAGGTCAGAAACTCAGGCGCGTTCTCCACTCCGCCAAAGCCATCCATCTGTGTTCCAGGACATCACAGTGCAGGTCTCCCATGCGGGCATAGGGTCCCAAAGCTTTGGGCCATCCTCAACTGCTTTCGTAGGCCACAAGCAGGGAGCTAGACGGGAAGTGGGGCTTGCCTGAATTAGAACTGACGTCCATATGGGATCCTGGCGCTTGCAAGGTGAGGACTTTAGCAGCTAGGCTATCGCACCGGGCCCGTAAGATTATTTTTAAATGCAAAAATGTTTGAGATTGGGCCCAGTGCAATGGCTTAATTGGCTAATCCTCCATCTCCAAATGCCAGGAGCCCATATCAGTGCTGGGTCATGTTGCAGTTGATCCACTTCCCATCCACCTCCCTACTTATGGAAGACGGCCCAAAGCCTTGGGACCCTGCACCCGTGTGGGAGACCCAGAATAACTCCTGGCTCCTGCAGTTGTGGCCATTTGAGAGTGAACTAGCAGATGAAATATCTGTCTCTTCATCTCTCTGTAAATCTCTTTCCAATAAAAATAAATAAATCATACAAAAAAAATTTAAAAATTGAAATCCAGGCTTGGGCCTAGTTTTTTTCACCATGTGCATTTCCTATGAAGTTTTTGAAAACTCCCGTCCTTGACATATCAATCTACCTCACCTCCAGAACAACATAAGGAGGCAGGGTAGATACAACCTGTTCAAGTTCACACAGCCGTCTGATGGGAGGGAGTCGGATTTGGACCCAGGTGATGGAGTGCCAACAAGAGAAGAGAGGCTGCCCCAGCCCAGATCAGACCCCCAACAGTTCCCAGTGCTGGGTAGCGGAGGGAAGAACTGGGGAAGGCCAATCTGGAGAAGGGAACGGGAGGGTGGGGAATGGGAGTGGGAGAAGAGGAGAACAACCGCCAATGGAAGGAACGGCACAAAAGGCGGCCCTGGGGTTAAGAAGCTGACGGGGGCTGGCACTGTGGCCCAGGGCACTAAGCAACCACCCTCTTATCAAAGCATGGGTTCAAACCTCAGCTGCTCTGCTTTCGATCTGTCTGGTAGTGTGCCTGGGAAGGCAGAGGAAGATGGCCCAATATCACCCATGTGGGAGACCTGGATGGGTTCACTGGCTCCTGACTTCAGCTTGGCTCAGCTCTAACCATTGTGGCCACAGGGGAGTGTGATCCAACGAATGGGAAATCTCTTTTTGTCTCTTGTTCTTATTTCTCTGTTTCTATAATTCTCTGTCTCTATAGTTCTGCCTTTTTTTTTTTTTTTTAGGGTCTAATAATTCGGAAGGCAGAATTACAGAGAGAAAGAGTTGGTTCACTCCAGAAGTGTCTGCAATAGCCACAGCTGGGAGCTTCTGCCAGGTCTCCCACACAGATGCAGGGGCCCAAGCACTCCGGCCATCCTGTGCTGCTTTCCAAAGTGCATTAACAGGGGGCCGGATCGGGCCCGGCAGCGTGGCCTAGCAGCTAAAGTCCTCGCCTTGAACGCGCCGGTATCCCATATGGGCACCAGTTCTAATCCCAGCTGATCCACTTCCCATCCCGCTCCCTGCTTGTGGCCGGGGAAAGCAGTCGAGGACGGCCCAAAGCTTTGGGACCCTGCACCCGCGTGGGAGACCTGGAAGAGGTTCCTGGTTCCCGGCTTCGGATCAGCGCGCACCGGCCGTTGCGGCTCACTTGGGGAGTGAATCATCGGACAGAAGATCTTCCTCTCTGTCTCTCCTCCTCTGTGTATATCCGCCTTTCCAGTAAAAATGAATAAATCTTTAAAAAAAAAAACGAAAAAACAGGGGGCCGGATCAGAGGTAGAGCAGCACCACTTACAGGATGTCACCAGTTAAGACACTTTTAGGGGCTATCAGTGCTGCAAACAGAGGCTTGATCTACTACACCATGGTGCCAGCCCCTGAAAGAAGTCAATCTCAAGACAGACAAGACAAGAAGAGGCTGCTTGGGACACTGGTATTCTATATCACAGTGAGTTCAAGTCCTGGCTTCACTTCAGATGAAGCGTCCTGCTGGTGCAAACCCTTTGGTCCCTGCCACCCACGTCATAGACTTGGATGCAACTCTTGGCTTCTGGCTTCAGCCTGACCCAGCTCTGGCTCTTATGGACATCTGGGAAATGAATCAGTAGACGGAAGGTCTCCTTCTCCTGCTCTCTGTCTCTCAAATAAATAGAAAAGGAAGCAGCTCTGGACGACAGAGAGGAGAGTAAGGAATGGTGGGAGACGAGGGAGAGGCGGGGGCGGGCGCAGCGATGGAAGGGGCAAGGACACGAAACACTGGTCCACAAGGCCAGGAAAGCCCACCCTTCGTGATGGGGACTGCGGCTTTAAGTATGGAAAAAAGAAACTTGCAGGAGCCCAGAAAAGAAATGAGGATACAGCGAACAGAGCCTGGAGCCGGAGAACGGCACATTCTCCAGTGACGAAAACAACTTTCTACCAACTTCCCCAAAGTGGAAGGTGGAAGAAGAAACTAAACATTGACACTCAGGTCTGCCGGCCGCAGGTCCCTGCCTGGGTCGCGTGGTGGCAGCCACCTCACTGGGGTCCCACCCTGGGGACCTCCCGCCCAGCAGGGCAGAGGGGAAGAGGAGGTCCCCCACCTCCCAGGCAGCGGAAGGCGTGCACTTGGCACTAGCCTGTCTCGCTCTCCACTCCCAAATGCTTCTCCCAAACCCACTCCACTCACGCCACCCTCCCGACTGTTTCCCCACCTCACTTGCCTTCCATTCTTTGCCTTCTAATGGATTTTCTTCTGGCAGCTTCAACACCCCACCACACCCCAACCCCCACTCCCAGCCCAGAACCCCAGACCTGCTAGACTCAGACAAGTCTGGACCACCCACCCCCCCACACACACACCTCAGCGCCGGCAGCCTGCCCATCACCACTGTCCCCTCGCCATTCCCAGACACCCCCTCGACCCGCACCTTTCCTTTCCTTCACTCTTTCCCCCTTTCACACACGTTCCTGACCCCTGCCCCGGGACGACCCCTTCTCCAAGAGCAGCGACACCTCTCTACGGGCGGCGCCGGGGAGCCTGGGGCCCCGCGCGGGCCTGCGTCGGGCAGGGAGCCAGGCCCACACAAGGGAAGCGTCAGCCCCGTCGTGGCGGCCGGTGGCCTGCCCCGCTCCCGCCTCGCTCCCCGGTCTCACCAGCGGCAGCAGCAGGCCAGGCACGGCGGGGAGGGCCATGTCCGGCCGGCGCAGGCCTCTCACTCCCCCATTGGGGCTCTGGCGACGGAGGCGGCGGTGGTGGCGGCCAGGGATGAACGGCTGAGTCCGGCAAGGTCCCAAGTGCAGCCAGGCGCGGGGAGCACTTGGGTCGGGGAGTGTAGACCCGAGTGGAGGCCACGGCCCGGTCTCAGGGTTCTCGAACCCAACGCCAGGACTGGAGCCCCATCCGGAGAACTCGGAGAAATTACAGCCGGAGAGAGAGAAGAGGTGGGAGGAGAAGGCTGAGCGGCAGCCGGCAGGGTGTTGCAACGCGCGGGGACAGGAAGAGCTTGGAGAGGAGGCGGGAGGAGGGGTCGAAGGTTCTTTAACTCTTCGCAGCCCAGCCGGAGGCAGTGGCGTCTCTAATTTGGCTGCCTCGTGGCCCCCTTACCCTATAACCCATCACTCTGAACACCTCCCCAGCTAAACTTCAGGTGCAGCGAACCCTTCCCCCATCCCATCACCAACCTGTCCCAGTGGGGCAGCAATGGAAAGACCCAAAGACCTGGAATCCCAGTGCTCCGGGGTCCAGTTCAGCTGGGTGGTCTTGGACCCATCACGAAGCCTCCCTGAGACTATTTTCCAGTCTGCAAAATGGAGATAAGCTGCCTCTTGGGATTGCTGCAAGGATTGCTAGAAATGGGGTTGCTTTGCACCTGCGTCCTGACACAAAATAAATTGTCAAGTGTTCTCAGCCCCCTCGTCCTTCCCCCTCCTGCACCCACTTTCTTAGGAATCACCCGGCCAGCCCAAGCCTCTGCCTTTGCCCTAGCCTTAGCTTGCTGGCTTGATTGTGTCCTGGCTTTCTGTTCTCACCCAGTCTCTGGGTGAGCCTGCCTGTGCCACTGATGATGAGACATACAGCAACCCTTCTCCTCACCTGTGGAATGGGGGTATAGTCCTGTCTGCTCAGCACCGCCCCCTCCCCTCATGTGAAGATGCTTTGGAAATACCGGGGTCTGCCCGATGATACCCCCAAATGCTCTGGTACATCGGCCTAGAGCCCTGACCCTGGGAGACAACCTGCTGCTACCCTCTGACTTTGTAACAGGACAAACAGGCTCAGAGGCCAGAGGTACGCAGGGAGACAGAGCAGTGGTGAATTCAGGACTGCTGCTTCTTTCTCCACATATCTCCTGGGGCATGAGCCACTATCTGCTGGGGTTCAGGAGGAGCAGCCAACACAGAAGGCCTGGGCGTTCCTGGACATGGCACAGGCAGCCTGCGTCCAGGTGAGCTCCCTGGGGAACCAGTTAGCACTTGGGTCAGGCCCTCCCCAGAGGGAGGTCACGCTCCACCCTTTAATTCTGCTGTCTTAAACCAGTGGACAGTTGTACAAAAAGTATTAGAGTGCTGGTCTGAGTCCTAGCCGCTCCACTTCCAATCCAGCTTCATACTAATGTACCTGGGATGCAGAAGACAGCCCAGGTGCTTGGGCCCCTGCACCCACACGGGAGACCCAGAAGAAGCTCATCGGTGCCCACACAGGACTGGCCCAACTGTGGTTGCTGTAGCCATTTGGGGAGTGAACCAGCGGATATGAAATCTTTCCTTCTCTCTCTATAACTCTGTCTTCCAAATAAAACTAAATAAATTTTTTTCAAGATTTTGTTTATTGGAAAGTCGGATTTTACGAAAAGATGGACAGCTAGATCTTCCATCTGCTAATTCACTCCCCAAGTGGCCACAATGGCCAGAGCTAACCCAATCCGAAGCCACGACCAGGAGCCTCGTCCAGGTCTCCAATGTGGGTACAGGGTCCCAAGGCTTTGGGCCCGTCCTCGACTGTTTTTCCAGGCCATAAGCAGGGAGCTGAAAGGGAAGTGAAGCAGCCAGGATATGAATCGGCCCTCAAATAGGATCCCAGCACATGCAAGGTGAGGATTTAACCACTAGGCTGTTGCACCGGGCCCAAACAAATGCATCTTAAATAAACAAACAAATAAATAGGGGCCAGCATTCTAATGCAGTGGGCTGTGCCACTGGCAACCCCTAAGCACTCTGGTTCGAGTCAGGTGCTTCACTATAGCGCCTGCTCCCTGCTAATACACCCAGTAAAGCCTCAGAAGACGGACCGAGTGGTTGAACCCCTGTACCCACGTGGCAGCTCCAGATAGATTTCAAGTGTCCTGGTTTTGCTGTGGTCCAATCCCAGCTGTTTGAGCAAATAGGGGTTGAAATCAGCAGATGGAAGTTCTCTCACTTGCTCTGTAACTCTGCCTTTCAAATAAACAAATCTTTTTTAAAAATAGACTAAATTGCTATATCAGACTGAATAAAGCATAATGTTGGACTGACTGACCAGTTTCCAACATAAAGAAGAGGGACCGCTCATTTTGCTGGAGCCCTCACAGGGCTGGGTGGGTGAGCGAGGCACATCATGTTTAGGGAGTCTACTGCGTATGAAGCCTTCTGTAGGTGACAGTGATATCGACAGACATAAGAGGGGCCGGTGCGGGAGCTCATGGTGACAAGAGGATCTCGTAATACAAAGCTAACATGGGGATGAGAACAAGACAGGAGTATCTCCGTGGGCAGAAAAGATAATGATGAGAAAGAAAGCGGAACAGGTGCAGATGACTTGGCTCTTGGGGTCTGGGGGCAAAGGCTGAAGCAAAGGGCTTAGGTAGGAGACACACCTCCTCTTCCTCTCACACACACACACGCCCCAGAAGGGCACTGGACTCCAAGGCCAGGTGACACGAGTTCCAGCCCCAGCCCTGTGTGTGTCACCAAGAAGCAGGCTGAGTCACAGCACACCCAGGTCCCAGGCTCGTGCTGAAAGAATCATGCCCCTGACCGGGTCACTCCACCCAGTTTTAGCCCTCTACGGATGCTGAGGCAACAATACAAGTTCTCCTTGGTACTCTGCCTCTTAGGAGGAACTCACAGGCATGGGGTGGGGGTCAGGAAACATGCCAGGGTCCACATGCAGGTGGGCAAGGGGCACCGGGGCCCAGGTTTGGGTGCTGAGTGCACGCACCCACGAGGAGAGACAACCAACCCAGCTGGGTCTGGCTGGTGCACCCAGCCTGGCTGCTATGTGAGGGCGCTGGGGCTGGGTGGGGCCAGGCCAAGCAGCCAAGGGCAGGCTGCCCCTAAGGACAGCCTGGGAAAACACACCAGTTCCCTTCATGAACTGAGGCTGAATGAGACCACAAAAAGGAACTCTCAGGAGGCAGTCTATAGCTTCCAGGGTGACTCCCAACTCCTTTCCCTGGATTCCCTCGTTCCCCTGGGGTCCCTTGCTCAGGCTGTCCAGGACTGAAATGCAGGTCTGAGGGCAGGTGTTTGGTGTGCTAGGTAAGACACAGCCTGGGACAGCCCCATTCCTTATCCAAGTGCCTAAGTTCGAGCCCCAGCCCTACTCCTGGCTTCACCCTGAGCCAGCTCTGGCTGCTGGGTGCATTTAGGGAAACAAAGGATAAACTCATTCTCCCTCTCTCTGTTTTCCAAATAATAACAAATAAAGTCATGCTTTATGTTTTTTAAAAAGAAAACCCTTGGGTGGGCCTGGCGCGGTGGCCTAGCGGGCAAAGTCCTCGCTTTAAAATAAAAGAAAACCCTTTACGAAGCCTCATAGAGTCCCCTTCGCTCCTCCCTTTGGTGGCAATGTGTGAAGGCTCTGAGGTCCCAGGGGGTTGGCACAGCAGGTTAAGCTGCCACGTGTAATAGTGACATTCCACAGTGGAGTGATGGTTCGAGTCCCAGCTGTTCTGCTTCTGAGGCAGCTCCCTGTTAACACACATGCTCAAGAACTAGGTCCTTGTTACAGGAGAGCTAGATGGAGTTCCAGGCTCCCGCTGCGGCCTGGCCCAAACCTGGCTATTGCAATCATCTGGGGAAGGAACCAGCAAATGAAAGATTTCTTTAGTTTTTTTTCTTTTTTTAAAGATTTATTTATTTTTCTTGCAAAGTCAGATATACAGAGAAGAGGAGAGACAGAGAGGAAGATCTTCCGTCCGTTGATTCACTCTCCAAATGGATGCAAAGGCCAGAACTGAGCCAATCCGAAGCCAGGAGCCCAGAGCTTCTTCCGGGTCTCCCATGCAGGTGCAGGATCCCAAGGCCTTGGGCTGTCCTTGACTGCTTTCCCAGGCCACAAGCAGGGAGCTGGATGGGAACAGGGATGCCTGGATTAGAACCAACACCCATATTGGATCCTGGTGCATTCAAGATGAGGACTTTAGCCACCAGGCTACTGCGCCAAGCCTTAACTTTTTACTTTTTAAAGATTTATATTTTTTTTAATTGGAAAGAGGAGATTCTTAGAGAGGAAAGACAGAGAGAAAGATCTTCTGTTCACTGGGTCACGCCCCAAATGGCGACAACGGCCGGGGCTGAGCCGATCTGAAGCCAGGAGCCAGGAGCCTCCTCCTGGTCTCTCCCACATGGGTGTAGCATCCCAAGGCTTTGCGTCTTCCTCTACTTTCCCAGGCCACAGGCAGGGAGCTGAATGGGAAGCAGAACAGCTGAGATACAACCGGCACCCATATGGGATCCAGGAGTGTGCAAGGCGAGGATTTAGCCACTGGGCTTTCGCACCGGAGCCAAGATCTCTTTCTTTCTCCATCACTTTCTCACTCTCTGTCACTCTTTCACTTAAGCAAACAATAAATGTTACAAATTGACTCAGGTTCCAGAAGAGAGGAGCCTGTGTCTCCTCCTCCTCCATCACCAAGTCACAGCCGAAGGACAGTGAGTGGATGAGGGCTACGCGGCAGAGGGTGCTGACATCCAGGAACATGGTGACTAGAGAGTTGTGCAGTGGTTGGTGAGGGTGGGTCTTCCCGGCGCAGCAGGTCCCCGGAGAACCACATCGTGTGTGCCTTCCCCCGCCATGCAGGGTGACACACAGCACATTCCCAGTAACATCAAGGAAGCACTCTCAGGATTGTTGTCTCTCAAGGCCAAGAACAATCTGTCCCCCACCGTCCCAAGCCCAAGATCTCCAGGCAGCTTGAGCAGTGACGTGGTGACTCAGGAAGTCACAACCCCCCATGAAGTTCTCGGGAGATCTCTGTAGCACACTCACACGTGTTTATTGTGTACCTGCCTATTGGCTGCAAACAGGACACTGGGCTGGACCTAAGGCACAGGCTCACGGGCAAGATTCAATTTCTGGCCACAAGAAGTCTGCAATTTAACCAGGGAAGCCCTCACAAGTGAACAAGGAAGAATAATACAGTAAAGACACCCAAAACAGACAGAGGCGATGACAGTCCGAGGGCAGGCAGTGGTCAACACTGGGGTACAAGCTTCCCCGGAAGTCCCAGCGTCCGAGCAGGGTTCTGAGGGACATATAGGAGTTCCCCAGGCAACTCGGCTTGAGCGGACTTACAGGCACCCAGAGGGCAGACGGAGGCACTGGGATGCGAACAGCTCAGCAAGGACATGAGGCACGTGGCTGAAACAGTCCTGGCACCGAATGGGAGTGGCTCAGCCTTCACTATACCGCCCTACTTCCAGCCCTCACCCTAGCGAGCCAGGGAAGGGGACTTGCCCAAGAACAAATTCAAGGGGGCTTTTGGGTGGGGTTTCCCACTCAAGTTCAAGAAGAGGAGCAGACATCCCGCGTCCTGCCAGGCCGCTCCGGGGCCAGCTCTGGCCAGCAGTCACCACTGGGTACAAGACCAGTACATGCCTTCGTGTGCCTTTGTTTGTGTTTGGCTGTTGGCCGTTTCCTAGAAAAATTCCTTGTCCACATTCCAAACCCAGCTCAGCTTGGGATGCCAGAGTGCTCTGAGGAGCACTGAGCAGAAGCCAAGACCAATTCCGGGCAGCCTCACTCCCCACCGCTCCTCTGGACAGCATCCAGGGCCCCCATGCACACCCACTAAGGGCAGTGGGCAGCTCTGAGGGGAAGCCCCATTTCCATCAAGACCCCAGGGGCAGCAGCTGCCTCGGGGGATAGGGGAGGGAGGTGACACTGTCCTCTCTCAGGGCTGCTTCAGGGCACAGGTGGGGGCGCTGGCCCCTACAGAGCCAGACAGAGACAGGCCTGGGTCAAGAGTGGCATAGGCAGGGGGAGGGGCAGTCAAGGCTACTGGGGGCAGGGTCGGGGACGTGGGGTGGGGGCAGAAGCGAGAGGGGAGGGAGGAGGCTGGCGTGGAAGCCACCTCTTGTGCCCCCCGGGCTCCCCGGCCTGGAGCCCAGTAGCGGCTGCGGAACCTCCGAAGCAGCATGAGGAATGTGATGACGGAGAGATCAAAGATGAGTTCAGCCATCTCCACCACAGACAGGACAGAAGAACCGAACCACAGGCTCCACTGGCTTCCCAGGTTGGACAAGAGAGTGACCATCTGTAGGGGAGAGGGCCACAGTGACCACCCCGAAGAGGGTGGTTCCTCACCCACACTCTCTGGCTCTCCTACTCCCAGATCCGTGCCTCTGCACTTGTCCCTTAATGAGTACACAAGCTCCAAGCTGGCATCACCCAGACAAAACTTCCAACAAGGTCACAGTAGCCTTGGGAGCAGCAGGAATTAGGGTACATTTCCCAGCCCTCTGTTGCCCATTGTACCCCTGCCTCCCCGACCCCCACAGACCTAAGGACACCCCTCAGCTCTACACCCGTTCTTTCCTCCTCTTCCCCACACCCAGCTTGGATCCCAACCCCTTTCCATAAGCACCCTCCTTTTCTGGGCCAGTCCTCCCCCTCGCCCGCATTGCCAGCATTCTGGGCTCCCTACCGTGACAGAGGGAGACTCAGAATTGGCTTTGTAGTTCAACTCCTTGAAGAAGATATTGAGTTTGGCAACCCCGTTCCTTTGGAGAGAGGGGGATGACAGAAAGAAATGACAAAGAATTCTCTTCCCAGCTCCTCCTCTGACTCCCTCTCAACCTCTGTCTCCCAACCACCTCCCAAGGACACCTCTGCTGGCACAGAGACCAGAGCAGGTCCCACCTCTTGTTGCTGATGGTGTAGTTGTTCTGCAGGGACAGCATCTGGAAAATCCAGTCCTGAGGAAGAAGAGGGATTGTCAAAGCCTCCCCCTCTGTGTTTGCCAGTATGCACGTGCACAGCATGTCCCCAACACGTTACCTGGGAAGCCACTGATGGCCAGCGTGAATAACCCGCAGAGAGTTGGTAGTTGGTCACACTGCGGGGGCAGACAGAAAGGGGCTCAATGCAACCTGCCCAGCCAGCAGCTTCCCAACCCGAGTGCTGGGGTGGGGCCACGGACCTGCACGGCTTCCTGCACTTGGTGAAGCAGCCCAGGCGGTCTGAGGAGAAGGCATCCTGGAGCTTGTAGTAACAGTAGCCTGTGGGCACAGACAGGAACCTCAGCTTCTCCCACCCCACACCAGGAATGCTGCCGAGGTCCCCGGGCACCCACTGCACCAGAGCATCACACAGCAGAGGGGGTAATGGCACCCCTTCGTCAGTAGAACATTTGCAAGAATCAAGCTGGGTCAGCAAAGGAAGAAAACAAAGCAAAACAGGATCCACCCATAGAAAGTTCTGCACAGACATGTCAGAAAGGAAAATGGGAACAGCTGTTGTGTGAGAGATTCAACCACAACAAGGTACCTACTGCATTACACTCGGCTGGCCTATGAAAAGAGAGCGAGCAGTACTGGTCGGGCAGCAGAGAAATGAACCCTCATTTACTGCTGCCAGGAATATAAAATGCTATGGAAAACGGATCTGGGAGCCTCCCACCCAGGTTAAACAAAGTATGACCACAAAATGCCGCTCAGTCCACTTCGGGGGATGCACCCCCCAAAACCACACAAATCATTTTGGTTCACAAAAATCAAAACACCACAAGAGCCCAAGCATCCACCAACTGCTACGTGTGGAAGCCAAGCAAAGGTAGTGCACCCACACAAGTTAGTATTGGGCCATTCAAAGGAAAGAGAAGGCCAGCGTGATGCAATAGTGGGTAAAGCCTCCATAGCAAGGTCCATGTCCTATATGGGCACCAGTCAAGTTGCAGCTTCTCTAATTCCCATCTAGCTGCCTGCCTGTGGCCTGGGAAAGCAGTAGAGGACAACCCAAAGCCATAGGGCCCTGCAGCTACGTGGGAGACCTGGAAGAAGCTCCTGGCTCCTGGTTTCAATCAGCTCAGCTCTGGCCATTGTGGCCACTTGGGGAGTGAACCAGTGGATCAAAGATTTGCCAGGCCAAAGAGGGGCCCGAACCCCAGGAATGCAAACCCTTACTTCCATTTCCTCGCCAAGATTTCCTGCCTCCACACTCCCAGCACATAGCTGCCCCTCTGCGTTAGTTCAACAAGAGTGGAAAGGAAAGGGATTTTTCTCTTCCGGGTTTAAAAGAAAACAAAACAGAGAGACAGAGAAAGAGAGATCTATCACCCATCCACTAGTTTCACTTCCTATACGCTCCAAATGGCAAGGGAGTGAGCTAAGACCCCGTGAGGGCTCCAGGGGTTGGGTCCTTGTCAACCTAATTTGGAAACCCAGATTGAGTTAGCAGCTCCAACCTGTCTCTCTCTGCCTATCAAATAGATTAAAAAATAATTAGTTAAAAATTGTTTCCAATAAGTGACAGAGTGGAACTAGTGAGCACATGTGTTAGGGCCAGTCTAAAACCCGCACACGTGAAGGGATGAGTCTGACACCCAGAACTTCTAACAGGTTCTTGCAGCACCCAGGGTCCACCCTACCAAGCACCCCAGAAATGAGGGGGAGCTGGGCACTCTGCAGCTGGCCGGGCAAGAATCGGCCACCTCGGGCCCCTTCCTTCCTTCTGCTGCAGGCTATTTATAAATAGGGCAACTCCTTGACAAACACGGAAAGACCAAGGGTAGGGAGAAGGGGGAGGGAGGGAGACAACACCCGCCCAGGGCCAGCAGCATACAGCAGGGCTCCCTGGCCGCTCACCCCAGGAGCTGTGCTTCCTATAGTCGCAGTACTCAACGCCTTGGGGCTGCGGGTAGAAGATGTAAGCGCAGCCACATTCCTTGACCATGTTCTCCTGGAAGCAGGAGTGAATGCACACCTGGCAGGTGGAGAGTGACGGGTGAGGAGGGGCTCTGGCCCAGGCGCAGCCCTCCCTACACAACCGTCCTTCTTCCCACTCTGCTGGACCTCACCCTCCCTCACTCCGACACACAAACACCACCACCCGCCCGACTGTGGGCAGACCAGGGCAGGCCTGGGAGATGGTTACCATGGAAACGAGTTGGGCCTCACCTGCTGTGTGTACTTGGAATGATAGAGGTTCTTGACAGGGACGTCACTGCCATTCTCGGTGCAGTCGCCATAGTCGCCTCCAAGCCTGTCCAGGGATTCCTAGGAACCCACACAGACTCAGGGGTCTGAGGCCAGAGTAAGCGGTCCTTCCTTTCTGGTCCCCAGGTAAGCCTCGAACCCTGCCTGCCCCTCCTCCTCGCCTCGTATCTCTGGGTTCACTTCAAAGATAGGAGGCCAGAGCAGCCGCTGGGAGGCTAAGTGTGACCTGAGCCCTTTCTCACACTGTCCACCCAACAACATCCACTCCCCACCAGGGCCTTACCTCCCAAGGCCGTCCCAAAGGACAACCCCATGATCAAGACCCCACCATCTCCCTTCACCATCTTCTGGCTGCCAAGTCGCCTCCATTCCTCTCCCTGCCTCTCCCCAGTCTGCAGTTCTTCCAGCAGCCCCTACTTGAATCTGCCCCAATCCTGCCCCGCACCAACCCCCCAGCCTTGCCTTCTTCATGCTGATGGAGGTCTCCACTCCAGGCCTCAAGTTAAAGCCGCCGTCGTCCATAAAGGCCGGCTCATCCTGCCCATGCACCATGACCCTGGCTCCAGTCACCGTAGACAGCAAGGGAATAAAATCGTTCTGCTCCGTGCGCAGTGTGAGCGACAGACCTGTGCGAGACCCAGGGAGCAGAGCTGATGAAGGGGAGGGGGCTTGGAGAAGACCCACCTTGCCTGGGCTCCAAGGGGAGTGAGGCCAGATAGACCTGCCCATGGACTTGGCAATGCTGGAATTGCACTCTGGAGACCCACACCAGTCATAGACTGGGTGGTGCCCACAGGAGAGAGAGGGGTCCAGGTGTCATGGGGATAACAGGTACTCACCATTGTTGACCCCAGGCATAGAAGACATCCAGAGGCCGGAATTGTTCTTGTCATTGAAAGTGTAGCAGTTGCCATACATTGGGTGGTGGAAGTGAGAGTAATTCCTGAGCAGGAGAGAGATGATGGGGTTGGAGGGGAAACTTAGAGGTGAGGGGAGAGGGGCTGACACTTTCAACTAGGTACCTGGCACACTCCCCACCCCCAACCTCCCCAGTCACACAGAACAACAACTTTGTGGGAAGAGGAAGCTAAGGCTCCCAGAGGTAAAACAGCCAACTCAAGGCCACATCAATGGTGGCAATGAGCCTGGGGTTCCAACCAGGTCATGCACCTGCTAGCCTGGGCTCCGCCCACCAGGCTGTCCGACCCTATAGGCCTTGACACCCAGGCTGCCCGCAACCTCTCTCATGTGGCTGTGCCGTGCCCCCTGACTGCTCATGGATCTAAATTGTGCTCCCACATGCACCGTAAGCTGCTCTAAAGCAGGGTCCCTTCCCCCCAACTCTCCTCAGTCATCCCGGGATTGGCCTCCCCCACGCAGCCCCCACCCCAGATTCCTGGCACAAGGGAGACCCAAGACAGTGGAGAGTTGCCCAGGGGGGAGCAAAAGACATAGATACATGGTCATGGGGGTGGGGAGCGAGGTGAGAGGAAAGAGAGAGAGAGGAGAGCAGCAGTCAGTAGGGGGCTGAGGAGAGGAAGCTCAGAGCCCAGCACAGGAAAGAGGCCTCGCAGCTCAGGCTGGCAGGGCCAAGGCTGAGGCAAGACGGATGTGGGAAAGGAGAAAGAGAAAGCCACCGCAGAAGCAAGCATTGCATCAGTAGCCGTGGGATCTGACGGCACATCACAGGCTGCTAAGCAGGGAGGCTGTGGCAGGGAGGCGGTGGGAAGAGCCCCCTGGCGACACAGGGTGTCTCTATCCTACCAGACCTGCATCCCGGGCTGGCAACAGGTGCAGGGCAAGAGGTACCTGAGGCTTTCAGGTCCACAAAAGGCAGAGGAGGAAGGCAGAGAAGTGAGAAGGGGAGAAAGCAAGGGAGTGAGCAGTGAGGGGCCTCCTTGCACTGCCTTGGGCAAGGCGCTCCTTCTAAGCTTGTGCTTCTGGCTGTGCCAGGAAGGGAATCCCCAGGAGGCTGGGGTTTGCCCGCGCTGCCCTACAGGAGCTGCAAGAAGGTGGAGCTTGGAGCCAGAGCTGGATGGAGGACCCAGGCTAAATTTCACTGTGGGACGCCAGCAGGCGTCGGCATCACTGGGCTGAATGTCTGTCCAAAGCTGATTATTTCATTCCACTTTTCCACGAATTCACTCCTACAGTATAATGTTATTATTCAGTCATAAACCCCATGAGGTTCCAGAGGGGGAGCGTTGTTAGGCAGTAGCTTAAATCAACCACTAACACCCCCATCTGACATCAGAGCAAAGGTCTAAGTCCTGGCTACTCTGTTTCCCATCCAGCCTCCTGCCCATGCATACCGTGGGAGGCAGCAGCAAGTGCCTGGGTCCCTGACAACACGTGGGAGACCCAGACAGAGTTCTGGGCTCCTGGCTTCAGTCTGACCCTGCACTGGCTGTTGTGTGCATTTGGGAAATAAACCAGACAGAAGATCTCTCTCTCTCTCCTCCCTCAACTCCCCTTGTCTGCCTTTCAAGTAGACAAAAACAAATAAAGGAACATTAAAGAGAAGAAGAAATGAAGTTCTGGCTCACACTGCAGTATGGATGAGAAAACCAGGTGGGTGAGAGGACGGTACAGACAAGAGTGAGGTGAGAGGAGGGCAGGAGATGGCACGGATAAGGGCGGGCAGGAGGGGAGAGAGGAGAGGAACTATCCAATTGTCCAGGGCTTCTCTTTGGGGTGGGAACTTGTTCTACAGTTGGGTGGTGGCAATGACTGTGCAATTCTGAATATACTGAAAGAAAGAACTTATGGTATGCGAATATGTCAATAGAAACATCACCAAAGGAGAGAGTGAGGGCTTCAGATAAAGGCAAGGAAAGGGATTTGTGCCAGCTGATTTTTTTTTAAAGATTTATTTTATTTTTATTACAAAGTCAGATATACTGAGAGGAGGAGAGATAGAGAGGAAGTGGAGCTGCCGGGATTAGAAACAGCAGCCATATGGGACCAAGGCGAGGACCTTAGCCACTAGGCCACGCTGCCAAGTCCAACTTCCAGCTGATTTTAAAAACCCTGGGGGCTACCCCAGGATTTTTAAGGACTAGCTGGAATGATGAAGTTGGGTGAAGGGACAAGGAGCGAGTGTCGTAGCGTATTCTGCCATGGTCCAAAGGTATACTCCAATTCACGGTCAGGCAGGATAGTGGAGGCCAAGCCAAGGGAGAGGAACAGGATGAAAACCACAGGCAGAGGTGGGGGGGCTGCTAATCAGCGCAAGAGGCGGCAGGTGGCAGGTGGCAGGCGGCAGGTGGCAGGCAAGATCTGACTCAGGCTCAGGGGCTGTGTCTGTCTCACTGCCCAGCTGGTAACGTCGTTCTCAAACACACACCAAGTCATGGGCAGTGCAGGGAATGGGAAGCAGAGAGGGGAGGAGGGAGGGACAGAGGCAGGAGACACCTGGCACTGCTGGTACTTTGTAGCGACAAGGGAGGGGAGGGCTCCTTGCAGAGGGGAGGAGAAGGAGGGCCCCCAAGGCCAGGCAGGAGCAGAGGAAGGCGGGGGAGGCTGCTTCCAGCCTTAGGACAGCCTGTAGCTTCCAGCCCGGAGGACAAGGGCCCTTAGGGAAAGAAGTCCTGAAGAGCGGGTGGGTGGACAGAATCCCCAGGTGCCCCAGGGGAAGCCACTTGACCTGTGTGAGTAAAGGGACCCATCTGGCTTATGGAAGATTCCCTCCCCGCCCCAATTTTTTTAAACATTTGTTTTAATTGGACCATCTGTTGGTTCAGTCCCCAGATGGTTACAGTAACCACAGAAGGGTCAGTTCAAAGCCAGGAGCTTCCTCCAGGTCTCCCATCTGTGTGCAGGGGCCCAAGCATTTGAGCCATCCTCTGCTGCTCTCCCAGGTGCATTAACAGTGAGCTGAATCGGAAGTGCAACAGCTTAGACCGGATCCCACAGCTGAGACCAGAAGCCACATGGGATGCCAGGGCTGCAGGTGGCAGCTTTATCTACTGTGCTGCCCTGCCTCCATTTGTAACCTCAAACACAGGGGTCACTCCAGAGGCAGGTGTCATGCGCATCACACTGGCCACTTAAGGTGCCCCAAGAGCTAGGATGGCCCATTTTATTTTTCTTTGCTGTGTCACAGATGCCTAGCCCAGACCCTCGACAAGACTTGTTGGATAAATACAGCAACCATCAGTTCTATGCGCTGCTGTCTTCCATTTCACAAGGAAGCAGCCCCGGGAGAGCAGCGCGCAAATGCTCAGAGTCACCTAGGCAGGTGACAGAGC
This sequence comes from Ochotona princeps, assembly GCF_030435755.1. Taxonomy (NCBI): domain Eukaryota; kingdom Metazoa; phylum Chordata; class Mammalia; order Lagomorpha; family Ochotonidae; genus Ochotona; species Ochotona princeps. Next base: position 21,753,284 of record NC_080858.1, read on the forward strand.
TGGAGTGGGAGTCCGGGGTTAGCCCCTAAATCCAAGCACCCCAAGCAGCCTGACAGGCCGGCCCTTCGGGAGAAGGCAGGTATAGGGCAGGGTGATCTGTGAGCTTAGCTGAGCCCTGATGCCAGGAAAAGAGAGAGAGAGGGCACTTGGAAAAACCCAGAACCCTGCTTTCAGCCTATGATTTCTCAAGGCCACCCCACCCGGATGGCCCCAGGACTCCTATGAGGCTGCCCGACCCAGAGCCTGCTATGCAGGGCAGAGCTGTGCAGGCTGCTCCCCAGGAGGTGCGTGCACCTGGGGCTGGAACTCATTTATGTACTCAGTCAACAAGTGTTTTCCAGGCTGGCGCTCCCAGAGAGGGAGATCCCTGCCTGCCCAGGTGGGACTCAGGACTCACCTGTGGCCGCAGGAGGCCTGGTTGAAGCGGCAGGTGAAGATGAAGTTGCCCAGTGCCTCATCAGACAGAGAGGTGTCCGACAGTCTGGACAAAATGTTGATGTAGTGGAAACGGTACCACTCCCGCACCGCGTCCACACCAGATGAGTAACGCTGATAGAAGCAGTCCGATTGGTTCTGGTTGCACTGCACACAGAGACACGGGCCAATGTTAGAGGCATGGGGAAGGGAGCAGGGGGCAGGGGGAGGGACACCAGAGGAGAGTTGGAACAGGTGGCCCCAGAAGCAGGAGCCCCCAAGAGACAAGGCATTAAGATCACAGAGGGCCAAGGACCTGGGCAGCCATACACAGTGGGCTGTGCTTCTTGGGTGAACAACCAAGGAATCTACCCATTTCCCAAGTAGAAAGACTGACAGATCAAGGACTGCAGCTTCCTGGGGTGTAGCCCTCTCTCTCAGACCTCCGTTTCTCTGTCCCTCCCTCCTCTTCCATTTCCTCTTACTCCCCAGTTTTCAAGGCTTTGTTTTGTGGTTTTTTTGTTGTTTTTTGTTTTGTTTTTAAAAGCCTCTCTTGTCCTGTACCCCGCATCTCCCTGCTGGAGCATGCGGAGAGGTCCCTGCAGGCTGCAACCCACAAAGATGCACCATTTTCCACCAGCAGATCTCCGCGGGCGTCCTTGGAGGCCCCCCGCTGAGCAGCTCCCTACAGGCCGCTGCACTGGGAGCTGTTACTTTAACTGTTCATTTTTCCTCCCTCTAGCCCACGAGGTCCCGGCCAGACTGCGGAGGCGGGTGGATGCGGAAGGGGGTGTTGTGTCGCGGTACGGGGGCGGGGTTTACCAGCTGGAAGCCGATCATCCAGTCCTTTCTGTCCACTTGGGGGCTGTTGTCCCGCACGCTGGAGGAGACGCTGCGCACCCGGCGGGCCTCGTGGCGCGGGGGCGGGACCCACACCAAGGGGTGCGGCAGCCTCTGCCGGAGGTCGCGCCGGGTTCGGGGCTGGGCGGTTGGGGTGCTGGAGTTGTACTTGAACAGGTCATAGAGCGTGTGCTCCGTGATATGGTCCAGCTCCTGCAGCTGCTCTGTAATTTGGGGATACCTGCAAGGGGTCACGGCAAAGCGTCGGCCAGGGGATAGTCTGGCGCAAATCCCACCTTCTGCTCCCCTCCCAAGGTCTCAGTTTCCCCAGTTGTAGCTGGTAGGATCCTTGGAGAAGCCTGGGCAGGGGGGTTGGCTGATCCACCTCCTAGAGGCCCCTCACGGGGGTGGAGGTGTAGACAGGTGTGTCCCGCGGGGGAAGTGGAAGCGACAGTGAGCCCGGACGGTGACGGCATTTATTGCGCCTGTTATTATTGAGAGAGAGGGAGGCGGCGGGCACCTCCGCCCACTCGCTCAGACCTGGCAGGGGCTACCAGGAACTTGTTTTTGCCCCTGACCGAGGTGAGGCGAGAGCAGGTGCAGAGGCCCCATGACACTCCCAGGATCTATCTGGCTGGGTGCGCAGGTCATCGCGCCCTCCACAGTCCACGGTGACCTTTGGTCCATATCTGCCACCTGGCAGCTTGGAAATCAAGGTGGTTAGGCTGCGCTTTTCAGCTTCAGACACAGCAGACAATGCCAACCCATTACGCCCAAAACTGGAACTCTCACCCCATGAGCATCTGTATGGTGAATGCCTAGGGCCACAATGCCTTGCGGGGGCCCACAGTCTACCCGATACGGATGCACATCACTGCAGAACACACACCAACACAGAGAAATCATTTGTGTGTCTGCCTAGTGGCAACCAAACGTTGGAGAATGAAATCACAAAAGCAACACCCTATTAAAGAACCTGACAATGCTTGCCATAAAAGACACAATAATCATAACAGCGCAATTCTTGGCAAGGACAGACACTAAGGAGAGTCCAGAAATCAACACCTGCAAACAAACTTCTAAAAACTTCACGGAGAAGCTGGAGAAACCGTGTTCTCTTTCCATTCCATTTCCCCAAGCACTGCTTAGTGTCCCCTGGCACCTGTCCTTGGATTTCCTTTTCTTTTCTTTTCCTCGCCATTAACAACAACAAAACAAAACATATCTTTAGAACGAGTCAGCTGGACTGGGAGTGGATAATCCCGTTTTATTGGCAACACCCAAGGCACCCTAGTCAGGAGCCACTCCAGCCTACGCCGCCTTCCCCTCATCAGTGTTGACCTTGGCCACAAGTGTGGCAGGTTTGCTCACGGCCAATTGGAGCTGGTGTTTTTTGCCTGTCATAGCCACGGTGAACACAGCGTGGTGTTGTCTTCTCCGTTGGCAGACTCTATGGTTAAGAGCAAGTCCATGATGGCCTAGCTGTCCAGCGTGCTTCTCCTGGGGGCGCACTCTGGAGCCACCCTGTCTCGGGTGTCACAGGGTGGGTATGATGTGGGGGGCGGAGGGTCCTTGCTCTGTGGCTGAGTCATCCTCCAGTGCTGCCTTCTGGAACTTCAACCCCTACACTTTGGCTGAAGCATTCCAAGGACAGGAGCTTCCTTCTCTGCTTTGAGCACCATCTTGATAAAAATGTTTCATTAACTGATATTAAAATAAAAAAAACACTTCTTTCTTTATTTGAAAGACAGATATAAGCAGAAAGAAATAAAGATCATCCATCCACTGGTTCACTCCCCAAAAGGCCACAATGACCAGGGCTGGGCAAGGTAGGTGCCAGGAGACAGGAGCTTCTTCCAAATCTACCATATGGTGGCAGGGACCCAAGCACTTGAGTCATCTTCTGCTGCCTTCTCAGTGTGTGTTCGCAGGGAACTGAACCAGAAGTAGATCTGCCACCTGCTGGTTCACTCCCCAAATGATCCCAATAACTAGATTTGAGGCCAGGCCAAAGCTGGAAGCCAGGAAACTATCTGGATCTCTCACATGGAGGGCAGGGACCCAAGTTCTTGAGCCATCACCTGCTGCCTCCAGTGTGCGCATCAGCAGGAAGCTGGAATCAGAAGTGGAGCTTCCAACCCAGGCACTATGGTGTGGGCTGCAGGTGCCACAAGCCATGACCTACACCGCTGCTGTGCACCAGCCCTCAAGGTTGTTTATAAGAGCTCCTGCGTGGTCCTGATGTGTCCATCATATCGTCTCGTGGTCCAGCTCCACCAAGCACCAGACCCTCTTATTTTCCTTCGTTTGGCTCTGTCTCTTCCCTCATAAGGTCTGTCTGGCTGGGCTTCACGCATCTCTCTTCACAGCACTTTCTCCCCTCATAGGAAAAGACGTGGCTCACGTGAAAAGTGTGGGTTGGATATCCTGAGAGATTCGTTATTGGTAATTAAAAGAATGGAAATTGGAAATTGGGTCCCGGCCACCAGTGTGGGAGTCCTGGTTTGTGGTCTTGGATCCCATCTTCACTGCAGGCATTTGGGGAGTGAACCAGCAGGTGGGAGCTTTGTCAATCTCTGTCTCTCCATCTCTCAAATTGAAAAAAAATTTTTTTAAAAGAATAACAATACTAGCTAGTAAATATGAGCCAAGCACTGTGGTATCAGAATGTAAATTTTGGGGGGCTGGTGTTGTAGCACAGCATGATATGCCACCCCTCACAACATTGGGATCCCATATTGGAGTGTTGTTTTAAAGTATTTCGGGGGTGAACAATTGAAGGAAAGATTTTCCTTTCTCTGTCTCTCCATCACTCTGACTTCCAATTAAATCTTTTTTTTTTCAAAGCACGTACATTTTGTTTAGTCTTTGGTGCAGCTCCATATACTGTTAGCCACTGATACCTGAGACTTGCTGACTTGTTCAAGATTGTATGGCCAGGAAATGGGTCAGACCATCATCACCATCACCACACCACCCTCCCTCTGCCATTACCTCTGCTATTTTAGGTGACTTTCTGAAGCCCCAGAGAGTCCTAGGGACAGCAACAGAGGTGCACTGGTTAAGGCACCACTTGGAACCCCTGTAACCCTATCAGAATGCCTAGTTCAAGTCCTGTCTGCTCTGCTTCTGATCACAGCGACTATTAACAGCAGGTGATGCTGTCCCTGACTTCCCCATGAAAGACCAGGGAGGTACAGCTGGAGTTCTCCACTTCGGCCTGGCCGTGCCCTGAATGTTGTGGACATTTGGGGAGTGAACCAGCACACAGGCAATCTCTCTCTCTCACTCTCCCTCCCTCGATCTCTTTCAAATAAAATAAAAATAAACAAATAAAAAATTTTAAAAGGAATCACAGACTTCCATTTATTGGAAAGGCAGAGTACTGGAGCCAGAGCAGCTGGCTGTGAGTCCCAGGAGGTCCAGCAGCCCCGTTTCTAGCTGTGGAATGTGCACAAACGACCCAGCCTTTCTCGGCCTCACTTCCTCATCTGTGACATGGGCGTTGACATTAGATCCACCTTTCACGGAACACTCTGGAAAATATTCAGCCACACCAAGGGAGATGGACAGGAGGCTGGAGCCCAGGGAATAGAAGATCTTTCTCACAGCCACACAAGAAGAATGAAGGTCCTCCCTTGTGGGGCGGCTGTTCTTTCCATGACAGGGGTCACCCCAGCCCTATTTGGGCCTCCCTTTCCATGCCGCCCTGAGCTGGCTCAAGTCCCTGCGGGCCCCTGCTTTGCTGCCTGCATGCCTTCCCCCATGGCAGCAACTCCAAACTGTCTGTCACTTGTCTAACCACGTCACTCTCCTCCATCCAGCCCCATGCTGTCCCTGTGCCAAGCTCTCCCTGGGCACTACTCACCAGCCTCAGTTTCCTCCTGAGTCTTCCAGAGGTGCCCCTGATCTCCACCTCCCTCCAACACTTGCAACCTGGTCTCCAGAAGAGGCCAGGTCCCACCCGGAGCTCCCTGCTCTCCAAAGTCTACTTCTCTCTTTTTTGCCCTTTGCCTTTGACTCAGAGCAAGAAAAAGGATTTTCTTGGCACCATCTCAAAAAAATGCATCTCTCCCTCCCTGACTCTGAAACAGTAGAAAACCCTGGGACAAGAAGCAGAGCCTTTGTCTTGCTGATTGTCGTTTCTTGTTTCTTTGAAAGGCAGAGGGAGCTCCTGTCCACTGGTTCACTTCCCAAGTGTCCACTCTAGGTTCTCCTACATGGGTGGCCAGGACCCAAGTACTTGGGCCGTCCGTTCTGCCTCTTGGGGTGTGCATGAGTAGGAAGTTGGAATCCTAGGCAAAGTGAGAGCCCAAACCCGGGTACTCTGATCTGAGTTGCAGGCATCCCACCCTGCAGCTTAAATGGTATGCCAAATGCCTAACCCTGAGTTACCACCTTGGCCACTAAAACACACTGATGACTTCAGAGCTGTCTCAAGGGGTTAGAAGGATCAAGAATGCAGGCCATGGCCCTTCAACAGGAGAGTCTGGCCCCTCCCACCTTATCCTCCTAACCAGGTCATGGTCATGGCCTCGCTCATGTCAATTCTGGCAGTCAGGGCTGCATTGGTGAATCCTTACACAAGGCCATCAGCCAGGTCTTGCTCTTAGCAATCCGCAGGTGAGCACCCGGCAACTTGGCGACTTCCCCAGGGTTATCCACAACCACCAGGACTCCGCTGGGCTGCCTTTTCCACTCCCTCAGCCTCCCAGCTCCAAAGCGCCAGAGATCAGCCAGTGAAATCTCCCTTCCTGGCACCTACAGCTCCCCGCCAGACCTTCTCTCTGTTCAGGATAGACTGGCAAGGCACGGAGCATTAGGGGGTTGGGGCAGATGCTCCTTTTCCTGACCCATCTGTGTCTCCTCTCTCCATCTGACCCCCGGTGGCCTCCTCCCACCCTGGCAGCCTTGGAACTTGCCTACAAACCACATTCAAAGACCATTCGCAGGTTAGTACCAGACAGAGCTGGACAATCACCACAAGCACTCTATGGGTCCAGTTTATTGTGTATGGATTACAACTCACTTGAAAGAGTCAAATACCAAATGCAGGAACCCAGCAACCAGAATCCAGGACTCTAATACGGTTATTAGGGTAGGAGAATGTTAGTAAGACTTTTTTATTTGAATGGCAGATTGACAGAAAGAGACACAGAGAGAGAGATTTGCCATCTGCTGATTTACTCCCCAAATGGCCATAATAGCAGGGCTGGGCCAGGCCGAAGCCAAGAGACAAGAGCCTCACATGGGTCTCCCATACGGATGCCAGGCGCCATCTTCTGTTGCTTTCCCAGGTGCATTAGCAGGGAGCTGAATTGGAAGTGAAGCAGTGAAGACGTGAACCAGCAATCATATACAATGCTGGCGTCACAGGTTGCAGCTTTACGTGCTATACCACAGCACCAGCCCTAGGGGCTAAGTTTTCTAATCAACTTTCTAGGTTCATTCACACCCTCGCCACTTACTAGTACCTTAGCCTCAATTAATTTCTCTTCCCTGGGCCTCTGTTTCATCATCTGTTGGATGAGAACAATCAGAGTCCTGCCCCCATGAGGCTGTTAGGGGAACTAGTTGAGTTGCTGCGTGAAAAGGACTGGGAAGTGGGTTGCATCCGTGTTGCTGTTGTGTTTACTGTTGCTCTTGTTCTCGGAGAAGCAGCGCAGGAGACACAGGAGCACAGCCTGTCACTTCGCCTTGGCAATCTTAGCACAGAAGGGTAGCCTCAGGTTTGTGGGACCAACATTGTGGTGCTGATGAAACCATGGCTTGCGACACCTGCGTGGCTCCCAATCCCAGCTCCTCCTCCACTATTCCTCCCGTTCATGCATCTGGCTTTGCTTTCCAGGTATTGTGGGTATGTCTTGCCTTTCCTCTGGGTGACAAAACGTTTGCTGTCCAGAAAGACAGACATTGCAGTGGCCAACCTTTGCCATCGGAACCTCAACACATCTGTGGCTAATTTGAAAGGGCCCCAAGTCTCTCCCTTCCCTGGAAGTCACCAAGCAGCACTAGCCCCGTGCATACATCTTCTCCCTCCCCCTCTACTGGTGGCATCTTTCAGCAGATGCAGTCTTGGTGGCCTTGGCCACATCCAGTACCTCCTTGTTTCTGACTCACATCCTCCCTGCTCTGCTGCAGGAGCTGGTTAGGTCACACCCTCTGTGCCATTTCCAAGACGCCCACTCAGCTCAGCACCCAGTAGCCTGCACCGCCTGTCCCCCACGCAGCCCTCCCCTTGAGGAGGAGCCAGCAGCCCCAGACACCCTCTCCCACTCTCCTGACAGCTGCCCCTCCTCTGATCACTGCTCCCTACCTGCACTCCCACCAGCTAACCCCACCCTGTGATGCCTTGGCCTGCCCCTGTGTTGAGTGTCATGGGAGCCAATCTCCAGCCTGGTGACTCAGCTGCTCACCCGGGATGCATGGGCTCTTAGTTAAGGATGGGAATCCCAGTTTCACCTCTTGCCACCTGTCTGCGCATGGGCAAGTTCCTTAACTTTCTGAGCCTCAGTTTCCTTATCCGTATCATGGGAGACACAGGGCTAGCTACTTCCATGGTCTCTGGTGAGGACTAAATAATTCAATAATACAATCATTTAATTTAGATTTCGATTCATTTATTCAAAATGCCTACGGCCTGCATTCAGATGCAACATCAGCATCCTACATCAGAGCATCAGTTCAAGTCCCAGCTACCTTGCCTCCAATCCAGCTCCCTGCTAACATGCCTGGGAAGCAGTGGAAGATGGTCCAAGTACTTGGGCTGCGGTACCCATATGGGAGACCAGGATGAAGTTTTTGGTTCTAGCTTTAACCTTGCCCAGGCCCAGCTAAGGGACTGGACCATTTGCGGAGTGAGCCAGTAGATGAAAGATTTATATCTGATTCAATCTCTCTCTAACTTTGCCTTTCAAAAAGTGTCTGGCCCATATGTGCATGTGTTTGTATTATTATTGTCATTAGTAGTAGTAGTAGTAGTGTTATCTTATTCAACTTACTTCACCTTGTTAAACCTCAATTTCATCATCTACGAAATGGAAATAAAAATTCCCAGCTCCTTAGATAAGACAGGAGTAAACGACAATGTGTTGAGGAAGCAGCCAGGACAAGGCCAAGCACACAGGTGAGCAATCTCCTTTCTCTGCACTGGGGGAAGGAACCCCTGACTCCTCTCCCCCCCCACCAAGTCGAGGGAATGGGCAGTCCTTCCCACAGGGCCCTGGGGACAGGGACCCTGGTTTCCACTCTTGGTACCCAGTAGATTCTTAGGAAACACGCAGGGCTCAACTGAGTGTTCTGGCCATCTTTGTTCCCACACACACATACTGAACGCCTACAACCCTGTCTGCTGTCCCTGCCTCCACCACAGCTGGAGCCGGCCCTGGATGGCAAGTTCTGCCACCATGGAAGGAGGGACCATGAGGGCTACATCTCCTAAATGGTAAGTGGAGAGTGAAGAAGAGGCAGGCTTCGGGGCCTAGGCATGCAGGATGAAGCACTCTTCCCTAGCTCTCCCTGGGACACTGGGACACTTTCTGGTACTCTATTTCCTTCCAAGTCAATCCAGGGTAAGAATGGCACCTGCCTCCAGGCGAGTGTGAGACTCAGAGGAGGCACCTGAGAAGGACTGGGTCGTGTCTGGTGTAGGAGTGGCCGCTACACAGAGATTGAACACCAAAAGGTCCCCAAGCTGCTTCCCTTAGGGACAGGATGTCCCAACCCATATTATCCTCAACACACCTTTGGCCATGGAGGATTATACAAGGGGGCCTCCACCCCCACCATGTGACCCATTCTAATCATCCACCATTGCACGCACACCCAGTGTGAGTACTCAGTACTCAGCACACCAGGGCATGCATGCTATTCCCCAAAGGCAGATGAAGGCTTTCTTGGATTGTCACCATGAGCTGCGCTTTGCCGTTTGTAGCATCTGATTTTATTCCGACTCCACTGCGCAGCAAGGTGCCTGGCCCTTGGCGAAGATGTATGCATTATTCATAAATCCATTTTGCACTATGCCTAGATATATAGGGCCTGACCCAGGTGTTTCCTAGGCATGGCTGGGCTGTGACTAAGTGACTGCAAATAAAAGGAGTAGACAAACAGCCCTGCCCCCCCCTTCTCCATGGTTACCAACCCCTCCTGCTTTGAGATCAGGATTGGCAAAGAGTACTGATGAAACCCAAAACTTCAAGACACACCCAAGCCCTTAAACTCCAGGTACTGGGACAGATGAAGAGTCCAGCCGGGCAGGGGTCGCTTTCCCCCATTTTAGTCTCTGTCTTTTGGAATCAGCTCGTATCCTTCCAGCTCTGGACCCCCTCCCCCCCATGTCTGGCCTCAAGGCTTTCATTGGGGTCCTACCCCTATGGTGCTGTCTCCTGCACTAACTTGCCTTCTGCACAAAGAATGGCCCATGTGGCCTTCGCTTTGCCCAGCCATCAGGGTCTTGACTGCAAGCTCACTCCAGAAGGACAGCTGGCTGAGCCAGACCCTGCCCCTTTGGAAGTCATGACCTCCTCAGCACCACTTCCCCCTTGCTTGGGGACAGCAGGCCCTGCTGCTCCAACTGGCACACACTGGGTAAAGCTGGCCCTGGGATGGCTCCATTGAGCTGGGTGGCACCGATGGGTGACCTCTTGCTCAAAGGGCTGTGGAGTTGTATTCCAGCCCAGAGCCCACCACACCATACTTCTAGCCACCGGGGAGGCGGCAACTGACCTGTAGGGATTGAGGGTGCACACGGTGACGGCAGGGAAGACGAGCTTGTCTGAGTAGACATTGATGTTGAGGCTGACGGGGTAGCTGAAGTACTCGCCGAAGAGCAAGGCAAACTGCCAGTACATCATGCCGAAGGTGCAGAGCCACAGCACCGCCCAGAAGGCCGTCTTCATGCGGTTGTGCTTGGAGCACACCAGGCGGATGGCGCCGTGGATGGTGGTGTTGTTGCAGAAGAACTGGAAGAGCTCCCGGTAGGAGCGGTGGAACTCGATCAGAGCTTCCTCCTCCTCCGTGGGCTGTGGTGGCACCGCGGGCTCGGAGCCCGGACCCTGCTCCTCACGCTTGTCCCCCTTCATGATCTTTGACAGGTGGTGGTGGGGTGGAGCCAGGTGGGTGTGTGCTGGAGAGGGCAAGGAGGGTCAAGGTTAAGTTTGGGGTCTGGGTGCCCTCCCGCATCACCACCTGATGACCCTGGAGTCAGGCTGCCCCTGCCACACCCACATCCCACCCAGAGCCTGGCTTACTCCGCAGTCTCCCTCCTACCCCTTCTCTGGGAGGCAGCTGACCTGCTGCTGAGAGCCACTGCCGCCGGCACTCCCTGGAGTGGCCTCTGCCTCCCAGATAAGGCCACCTCGCAGTTCCGTCCCAGCACCTCCCTGACCAGTCTCAGCCCTGCTCAGCCAGTCTGGGCCCCAGGCTTCTTCCTTCAGGATCCCTGCCTGCTCCTCCTGTCTCTCGCTCTCTCTGTCAGTCCACCTTCTGGCTTCTCTGTGTCTCTTCTCCAGGTGCCGGCCTCCCTGATCCTGCCTCTCTTCCTCTGCCTGTCCTGCCGTTCCTCCTCCCACCAATCCGGCCCTCTCCTGGCTCTGGCCCTGGCCACCAGCTGGGCCTGGACTCCCTCCCTACCCCAGGCCTGCGGGGCTCTCTGAGGTCTGTGCTGTCTGCTGCTCCCAGCTCCCAGGTGTGGCTGTGCTGGGACTGGTTCCTTTCCAGTTGTATCTGGCAGCCGCGCTTCTGGCTTCTCCTCCCCCTCACCTGACAGGTGCAGCGGCCAGGCCTGGGAGCCCGCCCGCCGGGATGGGAGCACAGAAGCCTCATTAGCATCTCAATTAAAGGTGAGCAGGGCCGGGGGAGAGACAGAGGAGGAGTCTGAGCTGAGAGTCCAGCAGCAAGAGGTGAGCTAGGGAGGAGAGTGGGGTTTCCCCCCACCCCTGCAGGGAAGGTGGGAGGAGACTGAGGAAGAGCTGCTGGCCTGGGCGGGCCGGGGAGGGTCTTGAGACATCTTGAGGGTGGAGTGGAATTTTGAGCAGGAGGACAGAACTAGGAAAGAGGATGAGAGTAGGAATTGATGGTGGATAGCAGGAAGCTAGGGAAGGCAGAAAGGGCAAGGCAGGTGGAGGCGGTTGGGAGGGAAGAGCAGAGGGTGGATGGAGGTTGTGCTAGGAGGGCGGCGTGGAGGGAGGGGCCGTCTCCTAGGCAGGTAGGAGCAAGAGCAGGGAGCCCCAGGTGAAGGGGGGAGGGTCCTCTTTTCCCACAAGAATCCCTCCAAACGCACCCCCCCACCCCTGTCAGTCTGCCGCACTCTTCCCTCACCACCCCCATCCCCCACAAGCCTTGTCCAGGGCAGGGAGGGGCTCAGGTGAACCTGGGGGTGGGGCCAGGCTCTAGGACATTCTGTTCTTTTTTTAATGCCTTTGGCTGCCAGGCCAGGAATGTGCAACATCCCCCACGGGGTAGCAGGAATGTGGGCTCCAAAAGGCCGCGCAGAGGCCAAGCAGGGCACTGTGGGCACAGGGCAGGGGCCCAGGGAGAGGTGGGGAGGGAGGGGTCCTGGGGGTGAGAGGGGGGAGGGGGAGGCTCAGTGCAGCCCTGGGCTGTGCCCAGGACCTGGGAGGAAGGAAAGCTCCTTGGTCAGGGCTGTGTTTTCTTCCCAAACCTCAATGCAGCCTGAAGAGCAGGGGTGTCAAGGACTCGGGAGACATGGTTCAGCCCAGGCTTTCTGCACACAGTGACAGCAGGAGACGTGCAGCCTGCGGGGCCCACAAGGCAGTCCACAAGGCAGGTCTGCAACCACCAGCTGCTCCCTCCTGCCTCTTTCCCAGCAACAGGCCTGGCCATTTATGGAAAATAGATGATTGGGAGGCCAGCAATGTGGCATAGTGGGTAAAGCCACTGCCTGAGACACAGGCACGCCATATGGGCACAGGCTCCTGTCTCAATTGCTCCACTTCCTGTTCAGCTTCCTACTAATGTGCTTGGGAAAAATCAGCAGGGGATCGCCGAAGTACTTGGACTCCTGCCACCCATGTGACTCTTGGCTTTGACCTGGTCTAGCCCTGGCCATTGTGGCCATCTGGGGAAATAAACCATCACATGGAAGATATCTCTGTCTACCCCTCTCCACCTGCCATCTCTGAAACTCTGGCTTTCATGTCCCAGCTGCTCCACTTTCCATCCAGCTCCCTGCTTGTGACCTGGGAAAGCAGCTGAGAATGACCCAAAGCCTTGGGACCCTGTACCCGTGTGGGAGACCCAGAAGAAGCTCCTGCCTCCTGACTTTGGATCAACTTAGCTCCAGCTGTATAGTTACCTTTGCAATCAAAATAAAATAAATCTTGAAAGAAAGAAAGAAAGAAAGAAAGAAAAGAAAAGAAAAGAAAAGAAAAGAAAAGAAAAGAAAAGAAAAGAAAAGAAGGGAAAAAAAGAAAACAAACAACCAGGGCTGGGCCAGGCTAAAGGCAGGAGTTGGCAGCTCCTTCCAGCTCTCTAGCTCTCTAGCTCTCTCACATGGGTGCAGGGGCCCAAGCATTTGGTTCATCTTCCACTGCTTTTCCCAGGCACATTAGCAGGGTGCTGAATGGGAAATGGAGCAGCCAAGTCTCGAGCCTGCTCCCATATGAAATGCTGGTGTCATGGGCAAAGGTTTAAGCTTCTAAGCCACAATGCTGGCCCTCCCTGTGGTTTCTTATGTCTTTTTTTTTTTTTTTAACTTGTTCTTTTTATTTGAAAGGTAGAGAGACAGAGAATCAGCCAAATCTTTCATCTGCTGGTCTAAGTCTCGCATGCCCACATGAGTTTGGGCTGGATCAGGAGCCTAGAACTCTCCCCAAGTCTCCCGCACAGGTGTCAGGGGTCCGAGTGCTTGGATCATCATTGCTTCATCCCAGGTGCACAACAGCAGGGAGCTGGAATGGGAAGTGGAACAGCCAGGACACAAACTGGAGCCCACATGGAATGCTGGTGCTTGGAGGTGCAGGATTAGCCTGTTGAGCCACAGTACCAGCCCCTCTGAGGTTCTGAGAAACACCTCCTTGCATTTTCTTGCTGCCTTCTTTCTCTTTCTCTCTCCTTTCTTCTCTTTTTAAACATTTATATGAAAGGCAGAATAACATCAGAGAGAAACAGAGAATCTTCCATCTGCTGATTCACTCCCCAAATGGCCACAACAACCAGGGTCGGGCCAGGTCAAAGTCAGAAGCCACGAGTTCCTTTCTGGTCTCCCACATGCAGGGCAGGGCCATCTTTGGCTGCCTTGCCAAGCACATTATCAGCAAGCCGCATCAGAAACAGAATAATCAGGGCTGGAACCAACACCTTATCAATGAAGGCAGTGCCAGCATGGTGATGGCTTAACCAACTATGCCACCATGCCAGTGTCCTTCCTTGCCTTTATGATCTCCTAGCTGGGTCCTGAGATCTGACCACTAGTTTAAGGCAAGATGGCATCTAGTTCTCACCTGAAAGGCCCTAGCAGAAGTGCTGCAAGGCCTGGGCTGGGCAGGGCTGGGCAGGGCTGGGCAGGGCAGGGCTGGGCAGGGCTGGGCAGGGCTGGGCAGGGCAGGGCTGGGCAGGGCTGGGCTGGGCAGGGCTGGGCAGGGCTGGGCAGGGCTGGGCAGGGCAGGGCTGGGCAGGGCTGGGCTGGGCAGGGCTGGGCAGGGCAGGGCTGGGCAGGGCCGGGAGTGTGGTGACCCTGGCCTGTCCAGCAGGGACCAGGATAACAGTGTGTGCCTGGAGACCATGACATTCTAGATCTGGAACGAGCCAGAGCCAGCCTGCCATTGTGAGAAAAACAGAAACCCGAGACCCATTCTGAGGGTACAGCTCCATCTCTTTCTTTTCTAAGATTTATTTATTTTTATTTGGAAAACAGATTTTTACAGAGAAAGAAGGAGAGACAGATGGCAAGAGCTGAGCCCAGCTGAAGCCAGGAGCCCAGAGCTTCTTCTGGATCTCCCAAACAGGTGCAGGGTCCCAAGGCTTTGGACCATCTTCCACTGCTTTCCCAGGCCACAAGCAGTGAGCTGGATGGGAAATGGAGCAGCCAGGACACAAACCAGTGCCTATATGGGATGCCAGCACTTTCAGGCAGAGGATTGGCCTGCTATATTCCATGCCAGCCCCAAGAGCTCAATCTTAAATATTATCTTTGACAGTGTAGAAATAACACACTTGCTGTCATACAAGTTTCCAGTGATACAAAGTAAAACAGAACAACAGAAACTTCCTTTTCATTTTTTCCCCTTACACTTGACCCAAGGGGAGGCAACATAAGTTGTCTATATAGTTTTCTATGCCTTTAAAGACTCACAGATATGTTTTAATGGTTTAGATTTGTTTTCCCTGGGTTTGGAAGAGAAACGGGGAAGACAGAAATAGATAAGATACATACAGAGATGATAAATGATAGATCGATCAATTGATCAATTTTCCATCCACTGGTTTACTCCACAGATGCCTGTGACAGCCAGGACGGGGCCAGACCAAGGCCAGGAGCCTGGAACTCATCTCCATGTGGGGTCTCCAGTACTTGAGCCGTCACCTGATGCCTCCCAGGGTGCCCATCAGCTACAGCTTGGAATTCAAAGCAGAACCAGGAGTCAAGCTCAGGGGTTCCAAGGAAAGCAGGTGTGTTAAGCAAGCAACCGTGGCCACTGCACCAAGCACCCGTTCTGAAAAGCTGGCACTTGTTCTGTAAGGGGTTAGGGACCCTGTAAGCCTTGGCCTGGAAGGACCCTTTTCCAGAACTCCCAGGGACCCAGCCTTTTCTTCTAAGCCAGGCACACTCTTCCCCTCCCAATGCCTGCCATCCCCTACCCCTGTGGTGTGGCCCTGGACTGCCCCAAGGCTGCAGGGGGTCTGTAGACGGATGAGGGTTCTTAGTTGGAAGGGTTCACCTGCCTCTTCTCTTCCGCACTAAACCCATCTCAGTTCTTCCCGAGGCTGACTGTTTGCTACAGTCCAGAGGGGTGTGTATGTGTGTGTGTGTGTGATGTGTGTTGTATGCACATATGTGTATTGGTCCACCTTTCCTTACCTTAATGAAAACATCCAAGAGGAACTTCTTGGGAAGCAAAAAGGTTTATTCCCACTTTGGGAATTTACAATTCAGGATGGAGTGATCCCGTAGCCTGCATCTGTGGCAGCTGATCATGGCAGGTGAGTCAGGAAGCAGACAAAGAATTGGACCCCCTTGCGAGAACCACCCTCCCAGGGCATGCCCCACCTCCTCCAAGTGCCCCACATACCTCCCACCACACCTCCCTCTAAGACACCAGAGTCAGATCAAGTCTCTGCCCTTGGTCTGTTAACATTGACACACCAGAGTTTAACCATCTGCATGGGGGTTGCAGAAGCAAGTCCTACTCAACTCACCACAGCGCCTCGCCCTGTATGTGGATCCTATTATGAGTCGTCTGAGGTCAGGGGCCATGCTTAGTCACCTTGGGAACTCAGGATCTAAAGAACTACAACACTGTGTGTTGACCCATTGCACAAGACAGAGAATTAGCCTCTTGAGTAGAATCTAAGGTTTGTCTTTTTAATTTTTAATAATTTTTATTGGAAAGTCAGATATACAGAGAGGAGGGGAAACAGAGAGGAAGATCTTCCATTCATTGATTCACTCTCCAAGTGACCACAATGGCTGAAGTTGAGCCAATCCAAAGCCAGGAGCCCAGAGCTTCTTTTAGGTCTCCCACACAGATGCAGGGTCCCAAGACTTTGGACCGTCCTCTACTGCTTTCCCAGGCAGGGAGCTGGATGGGTAGTTGGGCCACTGGGATTAGAATCAGTGCCCATCTGGGATCCCAGCACATGCAAGGCGAGGACTTAGCCATTAGGCTACCACGCCAGGCCCATTTTTTTCCTTTCTTTTTATTTGAGAGGCAGAGAGAAGGAGATTTTCTATCCATTGGTTCACACCCCAAAGTCAGTTGAGAACAACTTGGCAAAGCATTGTCTCCACCGAAAAGCAAACACTCTGTTGAAGGCTCATCCTCTGCAGTTGTACTTTTCTCAGTGTTTGCCAAACCCTTTCCAAGGACACCGGTTCGCTTGGAGCAGTGTGGAGGAGAAAAGGAGCAGGTAGTGGGAAGAATGCGTCCCATAGACTCCCTTTCTGGATTCTTCAGTGATCTCTGCGAAGAAGGGGCTCTCCACAGCCTCCTCTGAGGGTGGCACTGTGAACTCCCTGGTCTCCTAACTTCTAGGAGGCTCTGGTGCACTCAGTCTGGGTTGGTGCTGTAGAGTGGAAATTCACAAACCTGGAAGCTGATAAGGAACCCAGACGGGGTAGTAGGTTTAGCCTCCCAGGTGCTGGCATCCCATATGGAGTTTGAGTCCCAGCTGTTCCATTTCTGATCTAGCTCCCTGCTAATGGTCTGGGAAAACAGCAGAGCATGGACTCAAGTCCTTGAAACCCTGCACCCACACTGGACATTTGAGGAGTGAACCAGCGAATGGGGGATATCTCTCCATCTCTTGCTGGCACTCTATAAATAAATCTTTTTTTTAAAGGACCCAGAAAGAAAAAAATAAAAAACCATGTCCCTTCGCAGAGAATCCATGGGTTTCTCACCCCATGGGCTTCCAATTGGCAAGCTTGTCTGTAATGGTAGGGCCAGAAAACAAGAATCACTCCAAGTCTTTTGGATGGCAGAAATCCAATACAGGGCATTAGTATTTGGGTCAGGGAAGAACTGAGAAGAAATGGGGGACCCTGAAGTCACTCAGAAAGCAACGTAGCAAGAGCCAGCAACCATCTCCAGGACCGGAAAGGTATCAGGGAAATGCAGCGTTGTACACAAATAAGCTTCCAGAACTGCTTGGCAGGAAGTAAGCCACCAGGGAGGCCACCCAGTAGGAGAGATTACAGAAGACAGAAAGGGAAAACAGGACTAACTACAAGCGATGCCAGGAAAACAGAGCGCTTCTTCCCTCCTGCCACTCACCTGTCTCCAGGCACTGCCTCCTACTGGCTGAACCTCCACAGAGGCTGGAGGGAAAAGGAGTCTCTGGGAAATGTAGTTGTCAGGCAGGGCACAGTTCCCAGGTGGGCTGTGTCAGCTCGGGGCAGACAGCGAGCTGAGCTGGGACCCGAAATCCAGAGGCCTGGATCCCAGGCTGGTTCTAGCATGAAGTGTCTATACAATGTGGGCATCGTCCCAGCTTTTCCATAAATCTGTAATGGGCATGTAGCAGGTGCCAGACCCTGAACTAAGTACACGCACCAGGCGTCCGTGAGACTGCACAGCGTAGCATTGGTCCAGGCCTCTGTAGTGAGCTCACAGCGGGGGTGAAGAGGCAGACAGCAGGCAGCAGGTTCCACACATTCCCCATGCAGGTGACCTCCCGGGGCCTGGGGGAATCCTCCATCATCTGCGGGTGTCAGCAAGAAGGAGCAGGAAACTGGCAGATGAGAGCGCCATGCAAGTCACTCCACGGAGCTATGGGCTGCTGGGGATGCAATCTAGAAGCCAGTGTCTCCACACCCCTTAACTGGAACCTCAGCCTCCTCGCCCAGAAGGGGAGGGGCTGTCCGGTATGCTGTCAGCGATTCCAAGCCTCTCAAGTGGATGGACCAGCTTGAAGCCATGGCTTCCCATCATGCCCTACTCACGAGGGGCCCCTAAGTGCCCCCCCACTTCCTGCAGGGGAGAAGGGCGGCCGCACCCAGCCGAGGGTCCTGGGTTGTGCCCACTGATGTGTGCGTTGCATGACTGGGTGGAGTGGGTACTGGCTGGCTGGTAGCTTGTCCTAAATGGCCACAGAGTAGAGCAAGCGCCGGAGCGATCGTCCACTAGGACTTAGGCCCACCCCACGCTTCTGTTGGCTCATTGCACTCTCAGGCTGGCCAGATCCCGCCGCCCAATCCAGCTGTCCACCGCCGTGGGTCACACTGCCTCCGCTGGGCTCTTGAAATGGCCTGCTCCAGGCTCTGCACGCTGCTCCAGCAGCCGCACGGGAACTGTCCCCGGCAGCCCTGGGCTTCCGAACAAACGAGGAGGCGCAGGTTCCGGGCCTGCCACCCTCACGTGCTTTCCCGGTCACCCCTCCCGCCTGCCCGCCCCGCGCGGCGGCGACGGCGGCGGCGCGTCGAGGCAGCCAAGCCTGTTCCTCTTCCCCCCCGACAGCGATTGCGACAGGCCGGCCCTGGACGCTCCCTCCCGGCGCTCCCTGTCCCCGCCCCGCGGCCGGCTAGCTCCACTCCCACTTCCTGAGCCCGGGCGGCTGGAGCCCTGGAGCCCAGGCCCGGCCGCTCCCGGCCCCGGGGGGGGCACGTCGGCCCAGCCGCTGGGCTCGGGAAGCTGCCGCCATCACTGCTCGGGACTTCCAAACTTCCCACCTCCCTCCGGTTCGTCGGAGCGGCCCAGGGGCCAGCACCATGCGCCTGCCTCCGGCCACCTCCGGCCGCGGCCTGGCTTGGGGGCCCCTGGTGCTGGGCCTCTGCGGGCTCCTGGCTGTGTCCCAGCCTCAGCTGGTGAGGGAGGGAACCGGCCCCAGGCGCGGGTGAGGGTCGGGAAGAGCAGCTGGGTGGGTCTCTGCCTTGCGACTGCCACCCCCCCAACCCTCCCTGGCTCATTGTTCCCCTCCACTTCGCCTCCCCCTCGAGGTGCCCCCCTACCGCTCGGAGAACCAGAGCTGCTGGGATCAGGAAAAACAGTACTATGAGCCCAAGCATGGGCTCTGCTGCTCCCGCTGCCCCCCAGGTGAGAGGCAATGGACGCTTGGGACACAGGTGGGTGCCTGGGCCCCTCCCCCAGAAGTCTGCCAGGGAAGATGAACACTGCCCCCCAAGGGGACAGCTGCCAGGGACAGAGACGCTAGACACCCATCACGGGCAGGTGGTGCAACCGACTCTGTTCATTGAGCCTCTTGGGGGGTTTGTGTCCGGAGGCAGGGGGGTGTAGGGAAGGGATTGAGGGTCAGGCCTGGCATGGCACAGGTAAAGGCGAATCCCCACCTGCTACCTGTCACCTCCTAGGCACATACGTCACAGCCGAATGCAGCCACAGCCAGGACACGGCGTGTGCCATGTGCGCTGAGAACTCCTACAATGAGCACTGGAACCATCTCTCCATCTGCCAGCTGTGCCGCCCCTGTGACGTTGGTGAGTGGGGAAGTGCTCCCAGGGGCTCTGGGGTGCTGGTGGGGGAGCCCGGTCTCCCCAAGACAGCACTGAGCTCCCCCACCTCTCATCTCCGCACCAGTACTGGGCTTCGAGGAGATTGCGCCGTGCACCAGCAAACAGAAAACCCAGTGCCGCTGCCAGCTCGGCATGTTCTGCGCCCACCGGGCCCTGGAGTGTGTGTACTGTGAGCCGCTTCCCGAGTGCCCGCCCGGCACTGAGGCTGAGCTCAAAGGTCAGGGGTCACCGAGGGCAGATGGTGCAAAGAAGGCGGGGTGTTGGTGAACTTGGACGGGGGCAAAGAACATGGTCTGTCTGGGGCAACCCTCCCTCTCCCCAAGATAGTTCTTAGTGTGAAAAGAACATATTCCTTTCACACAAAAGGCCCACTTGAAGGGGCTGCTGGGTTTGGAATAGGGGCAGGTGCGGGGCAGGGGCCCTCTGGGGAAGCGTTGTTTTTGTTGAGCTTGGGACAAGTGAGAGGTGCAGATGTGGTGGTGGGCAAGCAGGAGGCCACCGTGGGCACTGAGGGAGCTGGCCGCTGAGCAAAAGGCTCCCTGTGTACCTGCCCACCCAGCCACCTGCTCTTCTCTCACCAGATGAAGTGTCGGAGGCCAACAATCATTGCGTCCCCTGCCAGCCAGGACACTTCCAGAACACCTCCTCTTCCAGTGCCCGCTGCCAGCCGCACACCAGGTACAGTGGCCCTCCAACAAAGCTCCAGCTGCCGGCACCCACCCCTCCGCCTTGACCCTGCTAGCCACACGTGCCTTCTGCAGTTGGGGCTCTGTTGCAGGGGGGGAGTTGCAGAAGAGGATCAGGGACCTTTTTCCTTCACAGGTGTGAGGACCATGGCTTGGTGAGGGTGGAGCCAGGCACCGCCCAGTCTGACACAAGATGCCACAACCCACCTGAGCCATTGCCCCCGGAAACTCCAGGTGAGGAGGAGGGGCCAGAGCTAGGGACCAGGAGGATAATTCCTTAAAGAAATAGTGGAGTATTCCTTGGCCAATGTACTTCCACATGCACACACGCTGTAAGTTGCATGCAATGTTGCGCCAAGGGGCACTCCTACACAGACAGGCACACATGCCTGTCACCCTTCGGAACATGTTCCCGTCATGTAACGGACACACTGGACTCTTGTGGTTGGAAAGCCTCTGCCTAGGCTCTGGTGGGTTTTCATAGGTGGCCGCAGGATATTTCAGACAACCTCGTTCATTCCCTGGGCAGTGCCCAGCGGACTCGTTTTGTTAGAGCACCGACAGTCTCAAACCATAGCTTTGCGCTTCCTGAGACCTGCATGAGTTTGTCTCACCTGGGGTCAGATGCTGTCTTTCTGCTGGCTGACTCCGTGGGCCTCCAAGGCCCCCTGTCTAGCCCTGGACCCTCCTGGCAGGACGTACCCTCAGGTTTGTGCCATGATGCGTGCCCACTGCTGACAGAAAACGCATCTGAGCTGAGTTGGAACTCGCCCGCACACCCAGCGCCTGGCTGGCATGTTCTCTGTTAGCATTTGGCTGTACACCCACCCAGAGGGTTTTTGAATGCATCCACACCTATCATTTATTTAAACTAAAAGGGCAGTCATTTCAAAGTTTGCTAACCTGGTTTCTTCATTCAGCAGTAATCACAAATAATTGTCCCTGTCCTCGTAATATTGTCCAAGTGCCCAATTAGAACCAGCATTTTCCAGCTAGACATTTAGAGAGTGGGTAAGCTTTATCCTCCCCCCGTCCCTCCCCACTCTCCCATTTTCTGTAAGAGCAACTACTGCTGAGAGATGAGGTGGCTTGGGAGCCAGGCAGTGGCCCAGGTGTGTGGGCACCCTTCCTGTACACCCTCAGGCCACAAGTTCAGGCCATCTGAAAGGCCAGCCCTCCCTCCCCCATCCACCCACCCCATGCATAAACAGGAAGTTCTGCTCACCTCTCCCACGTGTCCCTGAGACTCACTATAGACCCTGTGGTCCTACGGATGCAAGGCCCACAGAAAGCAGGAGCTCTCCACTTCCGGGGCTCAGGGGTCTTTCTCCCCACCACTCCTGGAAGTTACTCCCAGCGAGAGGACGGGAATGCACTACCCCTGTTCTCCCAGAGAGTTTGGGATCCCAGGCAGCAAACACCCCCCATGGGTATGCAGAGGCCATCCCAGCTCCTCTGTGGCCAACCACCACTGCTCCCACATCAAAAGTGGCTCTCCCCTGTGGCCTAAGCCTGTTGACAATGCCAAGCCCCGCCAGCCCCACCCCGCAACTGTCTCAGCTGCCCTCTCTCCACAGCGAGACTGCCCCATCCTGGGCTCTGATCAGCACTTGCGGGGGTCGCCTGTACCCGGCCTTGGAGAGGGTCTTCCCCTCACATCTCTTCTGTGTGAGCTCGGTGTGCTTGCTCTCATCTGACCTTTGGGAGCTGCCCCTGTCTGGGTTGCCCAGGCCTCCAGAACTTGAGGTCCCTCTGCCCTTCTCCGTTGTCACCTGTTCCCTGTCTGCTGTCTTGGCAGGAACTGTGCTGGTGCTGGCCGTCCTGTTACCACTCGTCTCTTTCCTGCTCCTCACCGTCCTTGCCTGCACCTGGAAGAGCCTCCCCTCTCTCTGCAGAAAGCTGGGTAGGAAAGCAAGCACAGCAGGTCCTCTGTCTACACGTGCATGGCTGGCAGTGGCAGCCAGGATTGAGGGTTGGCATGAGAATGTTCAACCTCCCCTGTGGAGACCCCTTCACTCTAAAACTGTCCATGCCAGGGCCCGGCGTGATAGCCTAGTAGCTAAAGTCCTTTCCTTGCACACGCCGGGATCTCATATGGATGCCGGTTCGTGTCCTGGCAGCCCCACTTCTTATCCAGCTCCCTGCTTGTGGCCTGAGAAACCAGTCCAAGACTGTCCATGGCTGCCTTTGACACAGACCCCACCATCTCCACCTAGCCCTGGCCCTGCAGCTCGAGGGAAGGCCCACAAGTGCCTGTTGCCCCCACAACCCCAGGCTGGGTAGCAACAGTGAGAGGGTGAGAAGCGGGGATCTGAGACAGGCCACAAACCCTACAGCTGCTTCCTTTTGCATTACAGGATCCCTGCTCAAGAGGCATCCGGAGGTAATGGAGGGGGCTGCTGGGAAGGCGGCAGGAAGAGGCAGCAGGGCTGGGGGGCTGGGGGTGGGGTGGGGAGAGGGACAGGCAGGAAGAGTGTGAGCAGGCTCCACCTGCTCGCCCAGGCCGACTTCAGGATCTTTCTTGTGACTGTTAATGTGTCCAGCACGTTCCATGCCAGGCCCTGACATAGGCTGGGTGGGGACAGCAGTGAGCCAAATAAGGCAGCAGGCCCCCCGCAGCCAGGATGATGTGAAGTCAATACATAGCAGAGGTGACAGTTGCTCACGAAAGCTGGGAAAGGGGACCATGAGTGACCCTGGCCCTGGCATAGGGGAATCTTCTTTAGGAGGAAAAGAAGGACCTCTCTGCAAAGCTGGTATTGGAGCAGAGTTGGCAAGCAAGTGAGAGAGTAGCGCTGGAACTGTCTGCGGGGAATGTACTGGAAGGGCTGGGTGGTGCGTGGTGGGTGATGTGCAGGGGGGGCAATCCAGTGCAAAGACTGCGTGAGGAACAGGGGCAAGCGCTGAGTTGCGCAGGCAAGGAGAGGGCCGTGGGGAGGTAGGGATGCTGGCGTCTGGGGCTCTTGGCATTGGTTGGTTCTTTGTCTACTGCAGAGAGAGGAGTCTCCCTCCTGTCCACCTGCAAGGGTCAACCCGCATTTCCCTGACCTGGTGGAGCCACTTCTGCCCGTCTCCAGAGACCTGTCCCAGGCCTCTGCCGGGCCCCTGGCCCCTCCGTGTCTGGAGGAAGTGGTGCTACAACAGCAGAGTCCCCTGGGCCAGACCAGGGAGCCAGAGGCTGAGCCTGGGGAGCAGGGCCAAGTGGCCCACGGTGAGCACAGGGGCCAGCCTGCAGCAGGGGAGGGAGGGAGGGAGGGATGGTTGGCAGGGAGGGGGGTCAGAGAGGCCAGCGGGGAGTCCTGGGGGAATCTGGAGCCATCCCTGCCTCAGACCACTGCCTCATCCCACCTCCCCTGCTGCAGGTGCCAACGGCATTCACGTCACGGGCGGCTCTGTGACTGTCACCGGCAATATCTACATCTATAATGGTCCGGTCCTAGGGGGAGCACGGGGCCCCGGAGACCCGCCAGCAGCCCCCGAACCTCCCTACCCTATTCCTGAAGAGGGCGCGCCTGGCCCCCCTGGGCTGTCTACACCCTACCAAGAAGATGGCAAAGCTTGGCACCTGGCTGAGACAGAGACACTGGGCGGCCACTGCCTCTGACAGGAGCCCCAGGGACCAGTGTCACCCAGGCTTGCCAGAGTCTGGGAAGCACAAAGAGGAGCAAGGCACGAGAGCGCACCTTCTCCCCCAAGGCTTCATGGGCAAGCAGGGGGAGAGGGTCCCTGGGGACTCCCCCAAGGTGGGCCCAGCCTTGAGGGATCAGGCCGGGCACTAGTTGGGTGCCCTCCACTGGACTCTCACTGCTACCTGGGCAAGCCTGAGACCTTACCATATACTGCCTGCCCCAGCTGTGGTTGGTGTGACTCAGCCTCAGCCCTGGACAGGGCGTGGCATGCTGACAGCTGCCCACCATGGCACTCTGCATCTGGAGCATGGCACAGGAGAGTGTCAGGTGTACGACCACCCGCGAGGATATCACCAGCGATTCTAATGGATGCGTGGTGCTCACCCCTGAGGCCCAGAGGCCCTTGGAGGACGCGGACCAAGGTGAGGTGAGGTGGGGGAGTGCCCCACCCCTCGGCTCTTAAAGGAGGACAATAGGGCCGTAAGGACCAGAGGTTTGGGTAGGGTTTGTCAGGGTGGGGGGAGAGTGGGAGGGGGAGGAGATGACAGGTGTATTTATGAATTGTAACCACATGCAAATAAAGAGGCTGAGACCACATCTTTTTTTACACTGTTAAAAATGTTTATTAATATAAAAGAGAACAGATTATATGTATCTGATCATTTTGGGGAGGGGCGGAGGAGGATTTATATTGAAAACGCTATTGCATTGGGGCAGTATCAAAAACCAAAGTCAAAGGCATGAAATTCTAAGTCCACAGAGGTCTTTCTGTGAGGGCCCAGTCGATGCTGTATCAGCCAGCAGTGTGGTCCAGGTTCATTGCAGGGCTGATGTAGCTCATCTTCCAGCATCCGCACACTGATAGATGGTGGCTGGTCCCATTTTTAAAAATTTATTTTTATTTGAAAGACAGATTTTTTCAGGGAGAGAAAGGGACAAAGAGAGGTTTTCCATCACTGACTCACTTCCCAAGTGGCTGAAACGGCTGGAGCTGAGCTGAACCGAAGCTGGGAGCCCGCCTTACCAGGCCATAAGCAGGGAGCTGGATTGGAAGTGAAGCATCTGGGACTAGAATCAGGGCCCAATGGTATGCTGATGCTGCAGGTGAGGATTAGCCTGTCATACCACTGCGCTGGCCCCTACTGCTTCCATTGAACAGATGAGGGAAAGGAGGCTCCAACCGGGTAAGGAGCTTGGCCAATGCGACTGCCCCAGAGCTGGGATTCGCTGGGCTTCTAGACACCTGTAGAAGGACAGCATGGCCCAGCCCAGCTTGTAGGCTCTCCGACAGCTCTCACTTCTACCCCACTCCCTGACCCTAATGTGTTTTGACACCCACTCCCACCCCAACCAATGTGTTTCTGACACCAGGGGTCTTCCACGACTGCATAATAGGAAAGATGTGCACTTGGCAGCCTAAAACATAAGAGGCCAAGTTCGCCCTCCACTCTGGATCAGGAATCTGGGCTGGGTCCTGCAGCACTATGATGTTTGCTCTAATTCTCATTTGTTTTTTAAAGATTTTTTTTTTTTTTTTTTGCAAAATCAGATATACAGAGAGGAGAAGAGACAAGAGGGGAAGATCTTCCATCTGATGATTCACTCCCCAAGTGACCGCAATGGCTGGTGCTGTGCCCGTCCGCAGCCAGGAGCCAGGAACCTCCTCTAGGTCTCCCACACGGGTGCAAGATCCCAAGGCTTTGGGCCATCCTCGACTGCTTTCCCAGGCCACAAGCAGGGAGCTGGATTAGAACCAGTACCCATATGGGATCCTGGCACATTCAAGGCGAGGACTTGAGCCTCTAGGCCATTGCGCTGGGCTGTTCTCTAATTCTCATTGTGAGTAGATGTGCTGCTGGATAAAGGCATCAGAGCTGGGGCCCAGCACAGTAGCCTAGTGGCTAAAGTTCTCACCTTGCAAGTGCTGGGATCCCATATGGACATCGGTTCTAATCCCAGTAGCCCTGTGTCCCATCCACCTCCCTGCTTGTGGCCTGGGAAAGCAGTTGAGGATGGCCCAAAGCCTTGGGACCCTACACCCGTGTGGGAGACCCGGAGGAGGCTTTTGGCTCCTGGCTTCGGATCAACTCAGTTCCGACTATTGCGGTCACTTGGGGGGTGAATCAAAGGACAGAAGATCTTCCTCTGTGCCTCTCCTCTATATGTAACTTTGCAATAAAAATAAATAAATCTTTAAAGGCATCAGAGCTGGGAGGGCAGGCAGGGGGAGCCGCTGCCAGCAGGCTGTGCCTTCTCTGAAAGGCCACGTTCTCTGCATCTCCCGTGGGCGGGGGTGGCTTGCAGCAGCTGAGACTCGCAAGCTGGTGGAGCTGCAACAGGCATCCTCCCAGGCATCTCCTCCTGGAGCCGCCGCTGGGTTTACTTAAGGCTGACTGTGAAAGTATTCGCTCCGGCTTCTCTTTTGGAGAAGTAAATAATGGTGACTTGTGTCTTTAAATAAAGTTCCATCCTCCCATTCCTGTATTGCGCTAGAGCCAGGCCACGTGACTCCCCCGGTGCCATTCCTGTGAGATGAAAAGCAGCTTGTGTACATTGTCCACCCAATTACAGAGGGAGAAATGCTTAAAGGAATGATGCTGAAGCATACCCCTGTTCAACACCATTCCGAATTGAGGTTCTGTCCGCCCCCAGGGAGAACCTGTTGGTATCCAAAAATTACTCTTGGTGTTTGTCCGGAGACAGCATTGAATTTGCTCAAGTAAAAAGATGTGAGCTTCCTGGTGCTAGGCTTTTCTGGAATGTGGTGAAATTCTGATTATTTGCACCTTTCTATGTTGTATTCATAGTAGCATTTGAATGTTTTCTTGATGTATGTCTTAATGTCTTAAATGTCTCTGAAGTTTATGCCTAATGCTTTGTCTCTGAGTGCTATAGAACGAGGATCTTTTCATTTCTTCTACCCTGCTGAATTCTTTCATCATCTATAATAATGTAGCAATTAATTCTCTGGGTTTATTACCACACAGCAAAGCCATGTGAAACTTACTTCTGTAGGCTAATTTCAACGGTTGTAATTTTTAAAAAGATTTATCTCATTTTTATTTGAAAGGCATAATTACAAAGAGAAGGAGAGACAGAGATCTTTCTGTTGGTTAACTTCCTGAATATCCAACTGAGCCAGTCCAAAGCCAGGCGCCTCCTCTGGGTCTCCAACGTAGGTACAGAGTCCCAAGGACTTGATCCATCCTCTGCTGCCTCCCCAGGCCACAAGCAGAGTACTGGATTAGACGTGCAGCAGCTGGGACTAGAACTGTTGCCATATTGGGATACTGGTGCTTGCAGGTGGAGAATTAGCCTGTTGAGCCACTGTGCTGAGCTGTAGGTCTTTAAAAAGAGAGAGCGAGCGATAAAGAAAGAAAGAAACAAATACCTATCTTCCCATGTTTATTATTGCATGCTTCACAGTAGCCAAGATACAGAATCAGACAAGGTGTCCAAAGAATAAAGAAAACGCAAAATAGATACACACAGTGGAATACTATTTAGCCATCAAAAGGATGCTCTTTCTTTATTTTTATTTTATTTTATTTTTGTTGATATTTACATAGTTGAGAAGGATGCATGCCCATGTGGGGATCACTGATTAGGGTGGGAAGGGTCAAGGGATAGGGGAAAGTGAATGAGACCATTGTTTCCAATTTTCTTTTTCTTCTTCCTGTATCTGGGGGAAGAGGAGGAAAGGAAGAGGAGAAGCCACACCCAGCATCCAAACCACATCCACGCCTATCGTTCTAATAGTTTAAAGTCTTGTCTAAAAGTATTACCACAGCAATATACAATAGGAATGGTCATCTCCTGAGGTTAAAGGACAACACTTTTTTTTTAAATTACCTGCTTAGCTGAAAGGCAGGGGACAGAGAGACGGGAGAGAGCTGCTTCATCCCCGACTCACTCTCCAGATGGCTAAAAGATGCCAGGACTAAAAGATGACTAAAAGATGGGCCAGGTCCGAAGTAAGAAGCCCAGAACTCCATGCAGGTGTCCCAGGTGAGAATCAGGGACCACAGCACCTGGGCCGTCATCCACTGCTTCCCAGGCACATTAAGCAGGGAGCTGGATCTGAAGCCGAGTAGCTGGGTCTTACAGCCGTTCTCTGACAGGCGATGGCAGGCTGGTGACTAACCTGCCACCACTACCCACCCCAGCAGTACTTTCAGTACTCATTCAACAGGACTTAAAGTCGCTACATTTGTTTCATTATGCTTAGGAAGTATATTTATCTTGTTATTTCAGAACAACTCAATGGATCACTAATTGGAAGCAGAGAGACCAGGTGGAAGGTTACAGTAGCAAATTGATGGAAAAAGTGAGCGGTTTGGGGACATACCCGGGAGACACAGTCAATAACTTTTGCTGATGAACTTGGGTTTCAGCTCATATTTTGTGACCTTGGGCAGATTCTGAAACTAACCTGAGCCTCCTTTTTAAACTTGGCATTCAGAAGCTGTGAAACGGAGTGTAGGCATTCAGCCTCGTGGCTAAGATTCCAGCGAGGATGCGAGTCTAGTCTAATAGTGCCGGCATTTGGTTCCCAGGTCTGGCTCCTGACTCCAGCTTCCTGCAGACCATGACAGGCAGGGATGGAGGCACCTGCCGCTGAGTCCCTGCAACCCAGTGGGGGACACCTGGACTGTTTCCAGATCCTGGCTCTGGCTCCATAGCTCGCTCTTTTTTTTTTTTTCCCAAAGATTTATTTTACTTGAAAGTCAAGGTTAAAGAGAGAGAGGAAGAGAAAGGGAGAGCCAGGAATCTCTTCAGGTCTCCCATGTGGGTGCAGGGTCCCAAGGCTTTGGGCCGTCCTCCACTGCTTTCCCAGGCTACAAGCAGGGAGGTGGATGGGAAGCAGGGCTTCCGGGACACAAACTGGTGCCTGTATGGGATCCTGGTGCATTCAAGGCGAGGACTTTAGCCGCTAGGCCACTGCGCCGGGGCCAAAAGCACCTGTTTCTATTGGACACGTTCCTAGAAGTGGAATTGCCATATCACAGAGCAGCAATGTGTGTAACTTCAGTAAATGCTGGAAGAATGACAGTGCTCGTCCTTCACACCTGCCCCACAGCTCCAGAAGACCTGGACCTTGCACAGTGAGCCTTACCCGTGTGTTTCCTATGTCCCTTCTTTTCTCACTAAGTTTGTTAGTTTGCAGTGATTTCTAGGATTACAGAAAAGTTGCAAAGATGCTACAGAGTTTTGCTGTACCTTTCTCCCGACTTCCCTTAAAATCAGAACTTCGCATAACCTTGAATCATTAGTCAGAAGTAAGATACTAACACTAGAGTAGGAATTCGGTATGATGGTGAAGTCAACCCACACCCCATCCTGGAACGCTTGGATACACGTCCCAGCTCCGCTTCCGACTCCAGCATCCTGCTGGTGTGCTCTGGAAGGCCATTCGTGATGGCTCTGGAACTGAAGTCCCTGCCACCCGTGTTAGAGGCCTGAGTGGAATTCCTAGCTCCTGGCGTCAGTCTGACCCAGCCTGGTAGTTAGAGACATTTAGGAGATGGAAGACCGCTGTCTGTCTCTATGTTTCAATTAAATGACAAATAAAACGTAAACATCTTTAAATTAACATGATTGAAATAATCTTCCATATGATCAGTTGTGTTAAGATTTCATCCATTTTTGATGCTTTAATCATGAACTTCAGTCTTCTCTGTTCTGTGACGGTCTGGGTTTTGTTTTTTTTCATGACCATAGGAGCTTTAAAATATTTATTGATTTATTTGAAAGGAAGAGTGAAAGAGAGAGGGAAAGAGAGAGGGAGAGAGATCTTCCAAATGTTGGTTCATTTGCCAGATGTCCCCAGCTGAGCCAAGCTGAAGCCGGGACACCCTGAGAGCAGCAGGGGCCACGTGCTTCAGCCTTCTGCTGCTGCTTTCCCAGGGATCTGGATAGGAAGCGTAGCTGAGCCACCACCCGCTGCTTCCCAGGATGGACATCAAAAGGAAGCTGGATCAGGAAGCAGACCCGAGACTTCAACTCAGGCACTGACATGCGCAGTGACGGATTTGCAAATGACAACTCAAACCACTGCACCACCACAGCCGCCCCAGATTAGAGCTCTTCTAAGTGAGGTTCAGGGAGAGCTTCCCCCTTCTCACCACGCAAGGTTGCAGCGAACAGACAGCAATCACCGAACCAGGAAACAGGCCCTGACCAGGCGCTGAGCCTGCCCGCATCTTGAACTTGAGCTCATACCCCGGTGGTTTCTATACCCCTAGCAGTCCCTAGCTTGAGGCCTGACCTCCGGGCTTCTGATTCATCTTTCTGTTAATGTGCAGGCAAGGAGGCAGCAGAGGCATCTCTACCGTCTCGCAGAAGACCCCGAGTTCTGGGTTCCTGGCTTTGGCCTGGCCCAACCCTGGCTGTCTCAGGCATTCAGGGACTGTAATGCCTCTCTCTGACTCTGCACCTTTCAAATTAAGATAAAGTAAATGTTTACATAAGGACTATGAGAAATTATTACTGCTGTTTATAAGTCACCCCTTTTGCGGTACTTTGTTTAGAAACGACAGCGTTGAAAAAATGCACCAAAGATTACAACACTGAGACAAATCACCCAGGAAAACCTGATCAGACAGAATCCAGACATGTACTTGGCAAAAATAGAGACTCAACAGCCACAGCTGGGCCAAGCTGAAGCCAGGAACTTCGTCTGGATCCCCCATGTGGGTGCAGGGACTTCAGTACTTGGGCCATCATCTTTGCTGCTCTCCCTGGTGCATTAGCAGGGAGCTGGATCAGAAATGAAACTGCCAAGACTTGAAGCAGCGCCCCTGAGATGTCAGTGCTGCAGACAGAGGCCTCTATAAACACTGGTTGGCCTCTATAAACACTGAAACATAAAAACACACCCACCACACCAACTCAAAATGCTCACAAGCCTAAAAACGAGTAAGAGTACGGAGCGACTGGGCCTCGCATACATTGCCACGTTGTGTGAGTTGGTTCAGTCGCTTTGGAAATCTGGTAAGATCAACACTCAGCCCTACAAGTCTGCTCCTGGGCATG
Organism: Ochotona princeps; assembly: GCF_030435755.1. NCBI lineage: Eukaryota > Metazoa > Chordata > Mammalia > Lagomorpha > Ochotonidae > Ochotona > Ochotona princeps. The sequence continues at coordinate 21,784,039 of NC_080858.1, forward strand.
TACCCAGAAATGTCTGGCTAGAATTACCAGCCTAAGTGCACACACAGTAAGGCCAGCAAAAGCCATATGCATCATTCTTGCTCTAAATATAACAGAAACAAGCCAAATATACATGATCGTAAATAATGGTACTTATGGACCCGGTGTGATGGCTAAATGGCTAAAATCCTCACCTTGCAAAGAGCCAGGATCCCATATAGGCACCAGTTCATGTCCCGGCTGCTCCATTTCATTCCACCTCCCTACTTGTGGCCTGGGAAAGCAGTAAAGGATGGCCCAAAGCCTTGGGACCCTGCACCCACGTGGGAGACCTGAAGAGATTCCTGGCTCCTGGCTTCGGATTGACTCAGTTCCAGCCATTGCAGCCGCTTGGGGAGTGAATCATTGGATGGAAGATCTTCCTCTCTGTCTCTTCTCCTCTCTGTATACCTTACTTTGCAATAGAAATAAATAAATCTTAAAAAAATAATAAATTTGGTGAATGAGTGAATGAGTGGAGACTGACCTCTGTTGACCTTCACGCTTCTTATCTGAGAATGAAGAAACCAGAATAACACATGCCTAAAGGGCACACCAACTCTGAAACTTTTTTCCGAAGTGTATCAAGCAAGAGTTTGTCAAATGAGTAGTGACCAGCGTTGTAACATACAGCTCACTCAGCCTCTCCCTGCAGGGCCAGCATCCCATACGGTTGCCTATTCAAGTTCCAGCTGCTCCACTTCTGATTCCAGCTCCTTGCTGATGTCCCTGGGAAACCAGCAAAGGCTGTTCCAATTCCTTGGTTCCCTGCACTCACATGGCAGACCCGGAAGAAGCTCCTGGCTACTGAGCTCAGCCTTGGCAGAGAATTCCCTGTCTCTCCTCTTTGTAGATCTACTTTTACAATCAAAATAAAATGTTTTTAAAACAGGCTTGAAAATCCAAGAGCTTTCAACATGGGATGGTGCTCTGCCGCATTCTTTCGGGTTCTGTTAAAGGCATGTTACGGACAGACTTCCGGACTGAGCCCCTCTTCCCTCACCAGTGGCATCCAAACCTGGACTTGTTCTGCAGGCACAGGAAAACCCTCCCGTATGGGTGTGTGAAGGTGGCGGGGTGGAAGGGGGAAGTGTATCAGAGGCGACCCTTACCTTTTAACAGTAACGCCCTTGACACCTGACACCTGAATGTAGGTCCTGGGACGGTCGGATTCTGAGGAGCACATCACCATTCCACCACTAGGGGGCACCCCAAGCCCAGGCAGAGGGGACAGACGCCTCCTATGTGGGTTCAAACCCAGGGTCCCCAAGCAGAGTGCTCCTCGGAGGGTGAGCCCCACCTGCAAGCTCCACTTCAGGCCAGGCCCCAGGACCCTTCCACCTGCCCGCTCCCCTGCTAGAGGCTGGCTGAGGCTCTGCCCCGGGGTGGTGTCTTTCCTAGCCCAGAGGTGGGCCGCCTCTGTCCCCAGGGAGGTCTTGGCTAGCGTTTAACCCCAGTCTCCATTTCCTGGCCTTGCTCCTGGGCCTTGCAGGCTCTACAGCTTAACACTTAGCCCTACAGAAGTCTGCAGACACCCACCAGTGTCGTTAAAATATCTAGAGTTGTGGACCTGGTGTCTTACAAGCACCATGACCCCATATAGGCCTGGATCCCAGCTGCTTCTGATCCGGCTCCCTGCTTGTGCCCTGGGGAAGCAGAAGAGGACAGCCCAAGGCCTTGGGAGACTCAGAAGAAGCTTCACGTGGCTCCTGGCTTCGGATCAACTCAGCTCTGGCCATTGTGGCTCTTTGGGGCAGTGATCCAGCAGATGGAAGAACTCTCTCTTGATATGTAACCCTTCCTATATATATTTGAAAAAAAAACAAACCTGCAGCTTTGTAGTTGCAGTTCAGATAAGACGAAACTACTGTTCTGGGAAATTCTTCCCTGGCTAAGAGCTACGTGTTCTGTATTTAGGATCGTGTTTTCAAGAGTGAGGTCTGAAAAACAGAAAGTGGAACTGCCGCGCGTCACGATGCTGGCAACGGCAGACTTAGGGCAGCGGTGCCGGGTGCAGGAGCAACCTCCAAGCGTGGCCAGGTGAACACGGGCCCGGGGCGGTGTGCAGGGTCCCGCCTCCTTCCCTCTGCCAGGCCGAGCCAGGCGAGCATGCCGTCCCATGGCCCACAGTGCCAGGTGTCCCTGCACCTGACGGAGACAGGCAGGGTTGGAGTGGGTGCGGCCACCCACAGACCGCGGCTCGCCCCTCACACGCGCGTTTCCTCCCTGCGGACCCGCCGTGATGCCCACCCCGAATGCACAGGGCCCCACAGAATCTTCTGGGTTCCCGCGGCTGCAGAAGGTAGAAGCTTGCAAATAGGCTCCTGGGCGGGGCAGGGGCGGCATCTGCTCAGCTGTGGGTCCCACCGCCTGCAGCTCGCACAGCAGGCCCTGCGCTCCACGCGGGGCCCCAGCTTCCTGCTCAGGCGCACCCCAAGAAGCGGCGTCCACAACTGGGTCTCTGCCACCTTCAAGGGGACCTGGACTGTTTCCAGCTTCTGGCTTCAACGCTCACCCCATCGCTGGTAACGGCAGTTCAGCAAATCAGCAGATGGAAAATCTCAAATGAATAACTTAATTTTTAGAAAGGGAGGGGACCAGCACAATAGCCTAGCGGTTAAGGTCGCCTTGCACGCGCCAGGTTCCCAAATGGGCACTGGTTCGTATCCTGGCTGTTCCACTTCCCTTCCTACTCAGCTCCCTGCTTGTGGCCTGGGAAAACAATAGACCTTGGAGAAGTCCCTGGCTTCCGATCAGCTCAGCTCTGGCGGTTGAGGCCATTTGAGAAGCAACCCAATATATGAAAGATCTTTCTGTCTCTCCTTTTCTCTGTAAATTTGACTTTCCAATAAAAATAAATATGCCCCCACAAAAAAGGGTGGGGAGGGAAGAGAAGAGAATATCGTTACGTTCTTAGAATTTTAACTTTGAGGGCCCGGCGGCGTGGCCTAGCGGCTAAAGTTCTCGCCTTGAACGCGCCAGGTCCCATATGGGCGCCGGTTCTAATCCCAGCAGCTCCACTTCCCATCCAGCTCCCTGCACCCGCGTGGGAGACCCTGAAAATGTCCCAGGTTCCCGGCTTTGGATCGGCGCAGCACCGGCAGTTGCGGCTCACTTGGGGAGTGAATCATCGGACGGAAGATCTTCCTCTCTGTCTCTCCTCTCTGTATATCTGCCATTCCAATAAAAACAAATAAATCTTTTTAAAAAAATCAAAGTAATGAGGGTTGGTGCTCTGATGAACAAATAAAACCACCACTTACGGTGCTAGCATCCCATATAAGTGCCAGTTCGTGTCATGGCTGCCCCACTTCCAACTGAGCTCCCTACTAACATGCCTGGGAAAGCAGCGGAGGATAGTGGAGATGCTTGGTCCCCTGCGCCCACATGGGAGACCTGGCAGAAGCTCCTGGCTCCTGGCTTTGGACATGTGCAGCTCCAACTGCTTGGGAGTGAGCTAGCAGAGGAAAGACCTCTCCTTCTGTCCCTCCCTCTCTCTTTGTAATTCTGCCTTTCAAATAAACAAATAAGTGTCTTTTTAAAAAACCATGTAATTGAAAAAGCAAGATGAAATGTTTGGTTGATTTTTAATTAATAATTCAAGAAGATGTAAGAGATGTTGAGCGTTAAGAAAACAACAATTTTTGAGGGAATTTAGTATTTCCTTTATGTAAACTTTTTTTTATTTACTAGAAGTATTTGAGTGTTTAGGAAAGCTTTTCTTCTTAGTCAGAAGTCGGTCTAGTCATATACCAAACCACTTCAAAAGAAAGTGAGGGTCCTGTGTGATGGCTCAAAGGCTAAAGCCTCATTTTGCAAGTGCTGGCATCCTATGTGGGAGCTAGTTCATGTCCCGGATACTCCGCTTCCCTTCCAGCTCCCTGCTTGTGGCCTAGGAAAGCAGTGAAACGTTGTTCAAAGCCTTGGGACCCTGCACCCACATGGGAAACCCAGAGGAAGCTCCTGCCTCTTGGCTTTAGATCAGCTCAACTCCAACCATTGCAGCCATTTGGGGAGTGAACCAATGAGTAGAAGATCTTTCTCTCTTTAAATCTGCCTTTCCAATAAAAATAAATAAATAAATCTTTTTAAAAATCAAGTGTGTTAAATTTAGAAAAATAGTTTAAAACACTTAGGAGAATTTACTTAATTATTATTTTTAATGTTTTGTATATGAAAGGCATAATCAAAGAGGAGACAGATGTGCAATGGTTGGAGCTGGGCCAGTCCAAAGCCAGGAGCCTGGAGCTCCTTCCAGGTCTGCCTCTGGCCCAGCTCCCTGCTAACATGCCTGGGTCCCTGAACCCAAGGGAGACCCAGATGGAGTTTCTGGCTTCTGCTTTCAACCTGAGCTGGCCTGACTTGTGACCATCTTGGAGTGAACTAGTAGATGGAAGATCTCTCTGTGTGTTTCACTTGCTCTCTCTCTCTCCTTCTCTCTGTATAAATCTACCTTTCAAATAAAATTAGAAGCAGAGCAGCAGCAGCAAAGCAGCTGGAACCAGCACCAACACTCTGACATGAGACACCAGGGGTCGCAAGTAGCTCAACCCACAACACCAGCACCCAGTGGGCCAGGTTTCTAACGGAACTGACGGCCAATGTGATTCTGATTGTTCCACCGGAGTTATTCAAACTTCAGTTTTAAAAAGTGAAGAAGGCTGTCTTTGTTCAAACTGTATTCTTTTTTTTTTTTAAGATTTCATTTTTATATTGGAAAGGCGGATATACAGAGAGGAGGAGAGACAGAGAGGAAGATCTTCCGTCCGATGATTCACTCCCTAAGTGGCTGCAACGGCTGGAGCTGAGCCAATCTGAAGCTGGGAGCCGGGAGATCTTCCGGGTCTCCCACGTAGGTGCAGGGTCCCAAAGTCTTGGGCTGTCATCGTCTGCTTTCCCAGGCCACAAGCAGGGAGCTGGATGGGAAGTGGAGCTGCTGGGATTAGAACCGGCGCCCATATGGGATCCTGGGGCTTTCAAGGCGAGGACTTTAGCTGCTAGGCCACGCCGCTGGGCCCGACAGATTTTTTTTTAAGTTTCCCTGTGGTTAAGATTCTAGCAACTATATGCCAACTTCACGTCCGAGCCCTAAAATTTACAAAGCCCAATGACCTGTAGCACCCTGAGATGTGCCATGCCTGACAGAAGCACTTGGAATAGGATGCCCACACCGCATGCTGGAGTGCCAGGACCCAGTCCTCCTGCCCACACTGAGCTCCAGGTCTTGGCTTCAGTCTGGTCCCGCTCCAGCCGTTGTAGGGAGTTGGGTAAGCCAGTACCTGTCCCTGACTTTGTCTCTGCCTTTCAAATCATTTTTTTAAATTAGATTTATTTTTATTGGAAAGGTAGATCAGATTTACAGAGTGAAGGAGAGGCAGAAAGATCTTCCATCCACTGTTCACTCCCCAAGTGGCCACAACAGTCAGAGCTAAGCCAATCAGAAGCTAGGAGCCAACACAGAGCCTCCTCCAGGTCTCTCATGTAGGTGCAGGGTCCCACAGCTTTGGGCCATCATGTTTTACTGCTTTCCCACACCACAAGCAGGAAGCTGGAAGGGAAGTGGAGCAGCTGGGACATGAACCACGCCCACATGGTATTCTGGTCTTGCAAGGTGAGGATTTAGTCTTTGAGCCACGGCGCTGGGCCCAAAAATTTGCTTAATGAGCAGAAAATGTAAATAGATCTTTGCAGGAGCCAGGAGTTTCTTCCAGGTCTGCCATGCGGGTGGATGCAGGATCCCACGGCTTTGAGCCATTCTCTGTTGCTTTCCTGGACTACAAGCAGGAAGTTGGATCGGAAGTGGAGCAGCCAGGACACAAACTGGTGCCTATGCGGGATGCCAGCATCACAGATAGGGTCTACCCAGGCCCTTGGGGGAGGGAGTACCTGGCCCTTCGGGAGGTGTCCCCAAACTTCTGCCGCAGTGAAGGACTGGAGGAAGCAGCTGTGGGGATGGCGCTGCCCCACCCCCACCCACTCACTCTCTCAGCCCTGTGGGCTGAAGGCCACAGGAGCACGGCAAGCATGAGTCAGACACACTTCCTTTTGGGTCACAGATCAAACTCTCCGTGTGTCTTCAGAGAAGTCAACAGGAGAGCCCCAGCAGCCACCTGTGGGGTGCCATGGCAACACACCTACACCATCAGGCGTCACCAGCCCAGTGGGGAGAAAACAACCACCTCCTTCCAAAGGCAGCACCCTGCCCAGTCAGCGGCCAGTTTGAAAATGGAATTAAGAGAGAAGTTCCCTTGTAATAGCATCAGCAAAAAATAAAAGCCTAGGAATTGACTTAACAAAAAAGTACAAGTTTCATACATTGAAAATGACAACAGAGTGTTGAGAGACATTACAGGACCCCTAAATAAATGGAAAGACACCTGTGCTCAGAAGGAGGAAAATGTGATACACCCCAATTTTATCCACAGAGCCCAGGCGCTATATAATCACTCTTTCTTTCTTTCTTTCTTTCTTTCTTTCTTTCTTTCTTTCTTTCTTTCTTTCTTTCTTTCTTTCATTCTTTCTTTCTTTCCTTCCTTCCTTCCTTCCTCCCTTCCTCCCTTCCTCCCTTCCTCCCTTCCTCCCTTCCTCCCTTCCTCCCTTCCTCAGAAATGGACAGGCTGATCCTAAAATTCATTTGCAAATGCAAGGGACACAGAATAACCTAAACAATCTTGAAACAAACAGAATAGGACAAGTTATATTGTCCAACTGCAACCTTACTACAAAGCTACAGTACCCGTGGCTGGCACTGTGGCCCTGTGGGTTAGCCACTGCCTGTGATACTGGCATCCCACGTGGGCACCAGTTTGTGTCCTGGCTGCTCCACTTTCAATCCAGCTTCCTGTGTAGCCCAGGAAAGCAGAAGAGAATGGCCCAAAGTCTTGGGACCCTGCATCCACCCACATGGGAGACCTGGAAGAAACTCCTGGTTTCTAATCAGCTCAGCTCTGGTTATTGCTGCCATCTGAGGAATGAATCAACAGATGGAAGATCTCCTTCTGTCTCTCCTTTTTCTTGTATATCTGCTCATTAAGTACAAATAGATCTTTTTGTAAAAAAGCTGTAGTACTCAAAACTGTCATACCGGGGCAAGTGTTACAGCCCAGAGGTGTTGAGCCACAGCTTGGAATGCTCGAATCCCAAATTTGTGCCTGGGTAAGTCTTAGCTACTCCACTTCTGATCCAGCTTCCTTGCAATGCACCTGGGAGGTAGCAGATGATGGTTCAAGGACTTGGGCTCTTGTCCCCCATGTAGGAGACCCAGATGCAGTTCTGGGCTCCTGCCTTTGGCCTGGTCCAGCTGTCAAGGTCATTCGGAGAGTGAACCAGCAAATAGAAGATCTCTTTATCTCCATCTTTATCAGTTATTCTGCCTTTCAAATAAATAAGTTAATGTTTTTTAAAAGAAAAGAAAAATAATTTTTAATGAATATTTTAAAAAGAGATGGTCTCCCCAAGAAGCCATTGAACTTATCTGGACAATAAAATGCTGAACTCTATGCTTGGTATATGCTTGCAATGAAAGAATCTCAACTGAACTTGAACTGTGGTAATGCAACAAGGTGGAGGAATCCACCATGGGGAGAGGATTTGGGGAGGGGTGGGGGAATCTCAGTGCCTATAAAACTGTGTCACATAATGCAATGTAATTAATAAAAAAAAGAAAGAAATGGAAGCCTGCCTGGTGTGGTAGCCTAGCAGCTAAAGTCCTGGCCTTGCACGTTGCCAGGATCCCATACGGGCACCAGTTAGTGGCCCTGCTTCCCATCCAGCTCCCTCCTTGTGGCCTGGGAAAGTAGTCGAGGATGGCCAAAGCCTTGGAACGATGTACCAGCATGGGAGACCTGGAGAGGCTCCTGGCTCCAGATCGGCTTATCTCTGGCCACTGTGGCCACTTGGAGAGTGAATCAGCAGATGGAGGATCTTTCTCTCTGTATATCTAACTTTCCAACAAAAATAAAATAAATCTTTAACAAAACAAGAGAAATGTAAGATATTTTTAAAAGTACTGTGGTGCTGGCATGGTGGACATCCTCCTAAAACTCCACAGGACAGAAATGAAACCTGGGAAGCAGCTCATGAATCTATGTCCTGTTGATTTCAACAAGAGAACCAAGACCATTCAATTGAAAAAAAAATTTTTTTTTCAATAAGTGGTTCAGAACAATCACAAAAGAATGACATTTGAATGCTACCCAAAACCAAATGACAAACTCAAAATAGATCAAAGAAGTCAATGGAAAATTTAAAAATAAGATTCTTATGTGAAACTTTGGAAAATTTGTATGATTTTAGATTAAGCATGGATCAAACATGACACCGAAAGCACAAGAGACAAAAGAAAAATTAGATAAATTTGACTCTGGGTCTGGCATTGTGGCGTAGTGGCCTGTGACGTCAGCTTCCCACATGAGCACTGGTTCATGTCCCAGATGCTCCACCTCTGGTCCAGCTTCTTGCTAATGCACAAAGCGGTACAAGATGACCCAAGTGCTCTCCCACACAGGAGAGCTGAAAGAAGCTCCTGGTTCCTGGCTTCAGCTGGCCCAGCGCCGGTTGTTACCACCATCTGCGAAGTGAACCAGTGACTAGCAGACCTCTTCTCCCCGCTCTCCCTTTTTCTCTCTTTCACTCTTCCAGGAAATAAATAAATCTTAAAAAACATGTGACTTCAGGAAAATTTGAAACTTTAATGCATCAAAGGATAATACCAACAAAGAAAGAAACACCCTGCAGAATGAGAGGAAACAGTTGTAATTCACACATCTGATGAGGGTCTAAAATACAGCATAGGTTGAAAACAAACCACACCTCTTGCAACTCAAGAATAATAAAGAAACATCGTAATTTAAGCATCAGCTGAGACAGACTGTTCCTACAAAGCAGCCCCGCCATGGGCAATAAGCGCATGAGAAGCTGCACTCCGCCCCAGTCTTAGGGAAAGACAAATGAAAACCACGATGAGATACCACTTCACACCCGCCACGGTAACCGTCACTTTTTTGAAAAACAGAAATGAACGTGTGGCCTTGACAAGCGGAACCCTCATGCCCCACGGGAGGAAATGTAAAAGGTGCCGTTATATGGAAAAACACCCGTCAGTTCCTCAAATAGCTAAACACAGAGTTACCATTTGACCCAGCCATTCCACTGGCAGGTATGTGTCCGGCAGAAGTCAGAGCTCTCTTCCCATACAAACTTGGACGTGAATGTTGCTAGCAGCATTTAGAATAATGGGAAAAGTGGAAGGCACACAAATGCCTGTCAACAGCTGAACAGACACAGCGTTTCGTGTGCCTGTTCTGCAGCTACGCAAAAGAACATCAAGCCACAGAATGCAGCTTCCTGTAGTGAACTAAGGCAGACACAGAAAGGGGCACATTGTATGGCGGCACTCATAGGAAATGTCACAAACAACCAAGTTCAGAGAAAGAAAATAGATGAGCAATTTCCAGAGGAAAAGGCGGGGAGCACTGAGGGTGACCACCAATGAGTACGAGATAGAGGGGAGAGGCGGAAATGCTCTGGGGGCAGAGAGTGATGGTATCTGGACATATTTTTTAGCACACTGCAAGTCACAGAATTGCACATTTTCGGATGGTTCACTTTAACAATTTTTTTTTTAGATTTGTTTTTATTAGAAAGGCAGATTGACAAAGAAAAGGAGAGACAGAAAAATCTTCCATCTGCTGGTTCATTCCCCAAGTGGCCACTATGGCCAGAACTGAGCTGATCCAAAGCCAAAAGCCAGGAGCCTTCTCCAGGTCTCCCACATGATACAGGGTCCCACGCCTTTGGGCCATCCTTCATTGCTTTCCCAGGCCACAAGCAGGAAGCTGAATGGCAAGTGGAACAGCTGGGGCATGAACCAGCATCCATATAGGATCTTGGAGGATTAGCCAATTGAGCCATTGCAATGGGTCTCAATTTTTTTTTTTAATTATTTATTTATTTTTTTATTTATTTATAAAAAATTTATTTATTTTTTACTTATACAGAGAGAAAGAGAGACAGAGAGGAAGATCTTCTGTCTGTTGATTCACTCCCACAAGCAGCCCCAGTGGCTGGAGCTGAGCCAATCTGAAGCCAGGAGGCAGGAGCTTCTTCCGGGTCTCCCACGCGGGTGCAGGATCCTAAGGCTTTGGGCTGTCCTCAACTGCTTTCCCAGGCCACAAGCAGAGAGCTGGATGGGAAGTGGAGCTGCCGGGATTAGAACCGGCGCCCATATGGGATCCCGGGGCTTTCAAGGCGAGGACTTTAGCCACTAGGCCACGCCGCCGGGCCCGGGCGCCAGTTTTAATTCTGGCAGCTCCACTTCCATCCAGCTCCCTGCTTGTGGCCTGGGAAAGCAGTTGAGGACGGCCCAATGCATTGGGACACTGCACCCACGTGGGAGACCCGGAAGAGGTTCCAGGTTCCCGGCTTCGGATCGGCGCGCATCGGCCCGTTGCGGCTCACTTGGGGAGTGAATCATCGGACGGAAGATCTTCCTCTCTGTCTCTCCTCTGTATATATCTGGCTGTAATAAAAATGAATAAATCTTTAAAAAAAAAAAATGTAAGAATCTAGTCTGGGAATACCTCAAAGTATCTTTGGAGATCTCCCCAATCGAATTGCTGGACTCAGAACTCTAACCAAGAAAAGACAGAAGACAGAACGGGACAGTCATTCATCTCAGCTATATGTTGGCAGCAAATTATGGGGCAAACGGAGACTTTATGATGGACCATGTCAATCAGTGGACGACCTCATCAAGCGAAACTGGCAGCGATTCATAACTGGAGAACTATTAGCACCACTTGGGCACATATCTCGGAGCATGCCCCACATCCGGGACTTGGGGTGGGCGGGAAACCGGGTGGGGCTTCTCCCTCAATGTCCCCCTTTACCTCAGATGCATGATGGAAACAATATGGACATAATGGCATTGCCCACTTTCCTATCCCCCTGAACCTTTTTTTTCTTTTTTTCTTTTTTTTTTCCTTCTTTTTCCTTTAACTGTAATTAACTATGTAAAGATTGTCAACAACAATACAATAAAAAAAAAAAAAAAACTGGCGCCCATATAGGATCTCGGCGCATGCAAGGAAAGTCACTAGGTTCTCACGCCAGGCCCTCAATTTTTTTTTTTTAAGTCAACATGCACCAGGAAGTCCTGCCTCTGCTGGGAGTTGGCACAGGATGAGAGAGCTATTAGGTGCTGCTGAAGGAATCTGAGTCACTCAAGTGCCAACTGCCATCTAACTAGTGAAGTCATAGACAGATCCTCTGTGTAGCACTGATACCTCCTGCGGTTTGCAAGCAAGGCTTTCCTGGCCCCCGAAGCAAAGGACAAACAGCCACATGACTGGCAGGGACCATGAAGCTTGGATCAGGAAAATGGGATTTGGGGGGGGGAGGGGAAACAGAGTAGGGAGTTGTAGAGAATCAGGAGTAGACTTCAGAACACTACTGGAGACACAAGGATAAAAAGACACTAGTGGGGGCAGCACTGTGGCAAAACTGGTTAAATCACCACCTGCAATGCCAACATCCCATGTGAGTGCCAGTTCAAGTCCTGGCTGCTTCACGCTGAATCCAGCTCCCTGCTAATGCACCTGGGAAAGCAGCAGAGGATAGTTCAAGGGCTTGGGGCCCTGCACACCTGTGGGAGACCCAGATGAAGCTCCTGGCTCTTGGTGGTTGACTCTTGGCTTTGGCCTTGTCCAGGTCTATCCGTCAAGGCCATTTGTGGAGTGAATCGGTGGATGGAAGATCTCTCTCTTTTCCAAATAAATAAAACAAATCTTCACACACACACACACACGAGTCCTAGGGCAGTAATGGCTAGAGACCCACATCCCACCTTGGACCACCCTGACTCCAGTTTTCTGCTGATGCATGCCAGAGAGGCAGTGTGATGCCTCAAGTCATTGGGTTCCTGACGTTCATCTGGGCAACCTGGATTGAGTTTCTGGCTCCTTGGCCCAGTCCCAGATGCTAAACGTTTAGGGTGGTGAACCAGCAGTTACGAGTTCATTCTCTCTACTATTCAAATAACATATTTATTTTAAAAGTACATTATTGATGGGCATTGCGAAGTGACAGTTGTGAAACTGCTAGCTGGGAGATGCACACCCCACGTTGGTGTGCCTGGGGTTGAGTACCAGGTCTGCCCTCAATACAGCTTCCCGCTGATGTGATGCACCCTGGCTGGCAGAAGATGATGGCTCAGACACTTGAGACCCTGACACCCGTGTGGAAGACCCATATGGAGTTCATGGTTCCTGGCTCTAGCCTGGCCCAGCCCTGGCTGTTGCAGCCATGTAGCCATCTGGGAAGTGAATCCGTAGATAGAAACGTTGTTTCTCTGTCTCTTTTTGCTTTTCAAATAAATAAACTTGAAAAAAATTAAATCCAATTGTAAAAAGATATTTGCCACCAAAGAGGAAATATAAACAGCCAATGACCAGGGAAGGCTCCTCTGTCTCATTGGGAATTGGAAGAACACACACTGAACTGGCAAGGTGCTAGCCAGAAATGGAAAGGCTAACTGGCAAGAGCCATGGCAGAGGGCAGGTGCGGGAGAGGTTCTTTGGGGCTGTCCCCACTAAGCCACAACACCCACTGGTTCGCGTGAGAGTTGGGCTTGGGAGTGAAACTGGCCAAGTGGCTACACCCACCAGTACATGTGTGTGTTAGTGCAGGCGACAGGCTGGATCTGGCCTTGCATCAGCCAGTGCACATGAGATCCAGGTCTGAGGACCTTCCAGATGGGGTTTCTTGGGGGCTTCCCCAACGAGACCACTGTGCTTGATGCCTGACCTCAGGGAAAATCACATAGACATGTGGTCTGTCCCTGGAGCACATGCTACAGGACTGGGCCACTTCAATTGTCAACTCCTGTGCAAGAATAAAGTTTGTATCCAGATGCAAACAGAAGACAAGACAGTAGGTACATCTAAGCCAACAGAAGACTTCGAGTACCTATGCAAAGGATGAAAAGAAGGACAGTTTGAACAACACTCCAGGTCAAGCTCTGCAACAGGCACCCAGGTCTGCATCTACTGAGGTAGACATGATCAGCCAACAGACTCTAGAATTTCTCATCTCTGATGTAATGAAGCTAACAGCTTCTCAGAACAACCAAGACCATTTAAATAATACCCTCAGAACATTATTCTCCCCACCCCCATCGGGGTCTCTAAGGTTTCGTCAGGGGTCTCTACAGTGACATCAAACAACCACTTTGGTGCTCTGGAGCTAATGTAGTCTGTCCACAGGGATAGGAGGAGAACACAGAAACATTTATCTCATCCACCCTCCCCCCTTCTCTGTCCTACTCGAAGGACCACATGGGTCTGCAAACCCCTCACTTTTGTAAGGAATATTAAAATAAAAATATAATAAAATAGAATCAAAAACAAAGAAATGGAAAGCCTGGCAGGATGCAGGGAGTGATGCACCCTCGGTCCATCCTGGTAGGAGTGTGAGTTGGCAGAGCTGCTATGGAGGGCAGCTGGCCAGTGTCTATTAAAGCAAACGCTGCCCACTCCCTGACTCAGCAGTTCCAGGGAACAGAGAGACACCCCCACAGGCACAAGGCAGCTGATCCTGCAACACTGTTTGCATAATGAAGTGTTGGGAAAGCCTAAGTGTTCAGGAATAGAAAGGGGGTTAAGGGCCATTTGGGGAGTAAGCCAGCAGGTGAAAGATATCTAGATCTCTCTCTCTCTCTTTCAATTCTGCCTTTCCAATAAATAAAAATGCCTTTGAAAATAGATAACCAAATAAAAAGGAAAAAGAGAAATGGGGAAGCTCCCTAGAGCAGCAAGACCAGAAAGGGATCGGGAACTAGCACAGGGAGCACAGAGAAGGGCGAGGGCTGAGCGGGAGCAGAGCCAGCACCACATGGGCACTGGGAACTGAACACATCTGCCCAGTGAGTGCCCAGCAGCCTGTGAGCCACTCCTCCTCCTCCTCCACAGAGGAACAATGGCTGTAAACAAGGAGTGATCCCACCAGCCAGAAGCCTGCCTTCAGCTCCCCTGGTTTGGGAGCCTAAGCTGGCTGGAGCAGGCAGATGAGAAAAAGCTAATGATACTAGAAGCCAGGAGTACAAAACCTGGGGCAGGAACCCTGTGTTTCCTGGAGTTAAAAACTGTCTAATGGCCCTTCTTGGTCCTGTCCCTCCTGAGCCAGGAGTAGAGTACAGATTCCAATGCTGGCTCTCTGGGAATCAAGGCCTTGGCTTGTAACAGCTGCTGGTTTATGTCGTTGAGAACACTCTGACCACTGCCAGCTTGCAATTCCAAGCTGGTAAGGTGTAACTGGCCCACTGACGATGGAACAGTTGCACCAGCTGGGGAGTGACTTGCCCTGGGTGGTAGACCTCAGGGAAAAGAAAGGTCATCAAGTGACCCACTGGGACTCACAGTGCTTGGTGCTTGAGACTCCAAGGGAAGTGGAGAGGATCTCACTTCCCTCCTGCCTGCTAAGGAAAGATGATTCACCAGGAAAAAAGAGCAAAGTGGGAAAGACCAAGGGCACAGGAGCTCAGAAGGAGTTCCGTGCAAAACACTTCTGTGTATTCGGAAGAAAGCTCCGAGTGTGAACAACCCACGGAGCAGACAGACGGCATGTGCACGCAGAGCTATCTCAATGCCGTTAGCAGCTCTGCTTGTGGGGGTCTTCCACCCTCTGTTGATTTAGTTCCCGGGTTTACTGGCTGTTCCTTCACCCCCTTAAGACAGGCAGCCTCGAGCACCAATGAAGGGAGAGAAGAGATTTTACTGAGTATCCAACAAAGCAAGCCATGTCACTTATTCACTTACTCTCTTACATTTAATTACCTAAATAAGACACTATCCCCAAACATAAGAAAACTCAATTCACAGAGGTTCTGGTGGGGGTGGGACTATGCACGATGACTGAAGGTGCCGACCTTCAGAATGTCTGGGTTCAAGTCCAGGCTCCTCTAGTTTCCTATGACATTTTCCTGCTAATGTGCACCCTGGAGAGACAACAGATGCTGGCTCAAGTGCACTGCCACTACTGACCCTGAATGAGTTTCCAGCTGCTCCTGGCTTCTACCCGGCCCAGCCCTAGCTGTTGTGGGAAAATTTAGGGAATGAACCAATTGGTGGGAAAGCCGTGTATTTGTGTGTGTGTGTGTGTGTGTGTGTGTGTGTGTGTTTCAAATAAACAAACAAAAAAAAATTCAAACAGAGCATAAACGAGTTTGTGGGAGGGGAAACTCTGGGACCAGCTGGAAACGGTTCGGAGAGTCACACACAAATGCTTGTGGACCATGGCGCTGTCCAGTTCTGAAACCAGGCCCTCTTCCTCCTGTTCCAGAAGGCGTGGGATGGCAGGACCAGCCCTCAGTTCCAGGAATAACTAGGTTCTTGCACCTCCCTCCCTCATTCCCGTAAGTAAAGAACGTCAAGTGTGAGACAAACAGTGGTAGTAAGCAAGGTAGAAAAGGTTAGACAAGCACTGTCTCCCACCGGCTGGATGACAAGCCTTCAGAAGAAGCTGAAAGTACCAACTCTGTACTCAGACCAAGTTTGATATGAGCATAGAGTCTGCTTCCCACCCTTCCTTTTCCCTCTTCTTCTAGGATAGTGTTGGATAAGGACTTTCTTAGTGTGAAGACCATAATATTAGCCCTATCGCAATGACTCAATGGCTAAAATCTTTACTTGTAAGCACTGTTATGCCATATAGGCACTGCCTCTTGTTCTGGTTGTTCCACTTCCCATCCAGCTCGCCGTTTGTGGCCTGGGAAAGCAGTCAAGGATGGCCCAAAGGCGTGGGACCCTGAACCGGCGTGGGAAATCCAGAAGAAGCTCCTGGCTCATGACTTCGGATCTGCTCAGCTCTGGCTGTTGTGGTCACTTGGGGAGTGTACCAGCAGACAGATCTTTCTGTCTCTCCTCTCTGTAAGTCTGTCTTTCCAATAAAAATAAGTAAATCTTTCTAAAAAGAGAAAGAAATTAATGACATTTCTGCCAAGGTTTTTGGGTAGATTTACACAGTTATTCGAAAGGCAGAGTGACAAAGAGAGAGAATCTTCATCTATTAGTTCAATTCCCACAAGCAGACTAAAACTTGGAGCCTACAAGTCCACCCAAGTCTCTCACATGATTGGCAGAGGCCCAAGCACTTGAGTCATCTTCCGCTGCCTTCCCAGAAGCATTAGCAGGAAGGTGGATCAAAAGCATAGCTGTGTTAACTATACCAGTATCCCAGCATAACTGTGTTAACTATACCAGATCCCAGCATAGTTGTGTTAACTATATCAGTATCCCAGCATAGTCGCCAGCAGAACTTTATTTATTTATTTATTTATTTATTTATTTATTTATTTATTTATTTTAAGGCATGTGGAGGGCAAATGCCGGCACACCAACAGACAGGGTCTGGGGACCCGTGTGTAAGCTGTATGGGCCCTGGGTAGGTAGGCAGGGCCCCAGGATGGCATGGCACACCACTGGAGGACCAGGCTTGGGAATCTGCATGCTAGTGGGCATGAGGCCAGGGGAGTCTGTGGATTGCTCAGGGAAGCAGGTCTGGAGATGTGTGGGAGAGAGGACTGCTAAGGCAGAATGTGACAGGTGAGGGATGACTTTTGGGGGACTTCCACCAACCAGGCTACTATACTTGCAGGTGAACGAGGGGGCTGAAACCGGGTGGTTTAGAGGAGGGAAACTGGAGGACCTTTTGGAGCCAAACCAATATACCCACCCACATGGGCTAGTGGCTGAGCTGGGCTAGTGGTATCAACCACCACCCACCAGCACACATGAAAGCCATGGCTGGGAGTGCCTGCCTAGCAGTGCTAGACCACAGTACCCACCAGTGTCAGGACAGAGTGTGGACCATGTTAGAATGTTCCATGACACTAACTAGCTCACAATAGAACCTGGTCTGGGAGTAGATTCTGTGGGGGATCATGGGTTCTTCCCTATAGGACTGCCATACCAGCTGGTTTGTTTGAGGGCTGGGGGTGGTGATAGGCTGAGCTAGGCATGACCATGGAACTTACCAACACTCATGGGCATTGGTGTTGGTAACAGGCTGAGCTGATCCAGATTGTAACACCCACAGGCACACCCAAGAATTGGGTGTGGGCCAGGCTGGTCGCAACATTCACCAACACACACAAAGGCCAAGATGGGGGGCAAACTGTGCCAATTAAGGGCCGGCACGCATGAGATCTAAATCTGGGAGTGGGCCTGGTAGGAGAACTTAGGGAATTGCACTGGTAGGCTGTCACTCCTGCTGGTGAGCACATGAATCAGGGCTGTGTTAGTCAGGTAGGGCAAGGAATATGTGTGGGTTGGCTCTTAGGGGCTGAACGGGCAGGGCCAGGCCAAGCCACAGCACACTGGCATGTGCGGGAGTCAGAATGGCCATGCCAGGCTAGGCTAGCTGTCACACCTACTGGTTTGCATGAAAGTCAGAGAGGGGGGCAGGCTGGGCAGGGCTAGGCTGTAGCACCTACCAGCAAGAGCTGGGACAGAGGGTAAGCCAGATTAGGTCACGCAGTAGCATCTGGCCCATTCTTCAACCCTCCCCACCCTAATCGATGGTCCACATGGGCACACATCCCTCTCAACTATGTAAACATCATAAAAAAATAAAATGAAATATTATTTTTAAAAATTGGGGGTCAGCATTATGCAAAGGGTTAAGCCAGCCCCTGTGCTGCCTGTATCCCACACTGGAGCACTGATTTGAGTTCAGATTGCTCTGCTTCTGATTCAGCTTCCTGCTAATGTGCCTGGGAAGGCAATCAAAGAGGTTCAAATACTTCATTACCTGCCACCCACCTGGGAGACCCTAACAGAGCTTTAGACTCTTGTCTTCCACCTGGCCCAGCCATAGATGGTGTAGGCATCGGGAGAATGAATCAGTGGATAGAAGATCCTTTTCACTCTGTAACTCTGCCTTTCAAATGAATAAATACAAGTTTTAAAAGGAAATAATGACTAAAATCCTCCCAAATTTAATGAGAGGAACATAAACACCTAAGAAATTCAATGAATTCCTAGTAAGATGAACTCAAAGAGGTTCCACACCAAAACACATTAGTCAAATCTTTGAAAGCCAGGACAGAATACTGAAAGAGGAAGAGAGAAGTGACTCATTACAAATAAGGAAGTCTTAACAAGATTATCTACAGATTTCTCAGAAGAAATTTTTGAGCCAATGTATCCCAAAGCACTAAAAGGAAAAGCTATCAACTAAGAATTGCACATATAGCAAAACTTTAAAAAGACAGAAGAAATCAAACCATTTCTAGATGAATAAAACCTAAGGAATTTCATTACTAGACCTGCCCAGCAAGAAATGCGATGCAGTGGGTTAAGCTTCCACCTGAGTCCTGGATGCTCCACTGCTGGTCCAGCTTCCTGATGATGTGCCTCGAGGAAAGCAAAAGACGGAGCAAGTGCTTGGGCCAAGCCTGGCCCATCCTTGGTCACTGAAGCAACTGAAAAGATGAACCAGCAGATGGGAAATCTCTCTCTTTTCTCTCTCTTTCTCTACCTTTCAAATAGTAAATAAACAAATTTTAGAAACTATTTGTTTATTTATTTATATTGTAAAGTCAGATACACAGAGAGGAGAGACAGAGAGGAAGATTTTCCATCCATTGATTCACTGTCTAAGGAGCCTAAACGGCCAGAACTGCTCCGATCCAAATCCAGAAGCCACAGGCTTCTCCCTGGTCTCACACACAGGTGCAGGGTCCCAAGACTTTGGACTGTCCTCTACTGCTTTCCCAGGTCACAAGCAGGGAGCTGGATGGGAAGTGGAGTAGCTGGAATACAAACCAGCGGCCATATGGGATCACAGTGTATGCAAGGTGAAGACTTTAGCCACTGGGCTACTGTGCCGGGACCTAAACAAACCTTTAAACAACAACAACAAAAAAGAGCAAGAGAGAGAGAAAGAGAAAGAACTACTCAAGGAAATCCTTCAGGTTGAAGTGAAAGGATATCTTTGCCAACATCTAGGTGCCTTCCTTCCACTGCTGTTCAGGCGGCCTTGGGGGTCTAGGAACTTGGATGGGGGCTGGTGGAGAAGAGCAGGCCTGGGAACTCCTGCACTTGTTTGGGTCTCAGGCAGGAGGCACGGGAGAGGTGTTCGGGCCCCAGACTGGCATGCTGGCATATTGCGCCGGTGGACTGGGGCTTGGGGACTCATTAACAAGCTTGAGTCCTGGGTGGGAGGAGAGGTAGGGTCCTGGGCCAGCATATGTGCCAGAAGACTGGATCTGGGGCCCGGGTGGGTGGGTAGGGCTCTAAGCCAGCATACCACTCTGCCAAAAGACTGGCTGAGGAACCTATATGCTCACAGGCATGGAGGTTGTGTATTAATCAGGGGAGAGAGTACAGGAAGTATGGCAGGGAGTACCACTGAGGGAGTACTTTACAGGTAAGGAATGACTTCTGGGGGGACTTCTGCCGACAAAGCCACCATACATGCAGGTAAGCAAGGAGGCTAAGACCCAGAGGTTTCAAGAAGGGAAAGTGAAGGATCCTTCTGGGTCAGACCCAAACATACCCGCACACATGGGAGACCAGAACTAGTCAGCATCAACCACTGCCCACTGACACATATGAAAGCTAGGGTTAGGGGGGCCTGCCTAGCAGGGCTAGGCCACAGACCTGCCAGTGAGTGTTGGGGCAGGAGTGGGCCACATTAGGCTGGGCTATGACATTAAATGGCACATGAGAGAACTGGGTCTGAGGGCAGATTCTGTGGGTAATTTGGGGGCTCATCCCTGTGGAACAGTAATACCCCCTGGTTTCCTCAGAGCTGGGGTGGTGACAGTCCAAGCTAGACATGACCACAGAACTCACCAACACTCATGGGAACTGGGTTTGCACACAGGCCACGTGGGCCAAGGCAACAGCACCCACAGGTATATACAGGAATGGGTGTGGGGGAGGGCTGGGATGCAACATCCACCAGCCCTCACAAAGACCAAGAGTGGCAGGGTTGGACTATACTAGGCAGGGGCCTAACACCAGCTGCTGTGTGTAAAATCCTGGTCTGGGAGTAGATCCTGGTCTGGGAGCAGGACTGGGTGCGGGAACATGGGGAACTTCCGTACAAGGCTGTAGCTCCCTCTGGTGAGCAGTTGGGGCTGGGTGTGGGCCAGACCAGGCCAAGGTGCTCCACTTGTCGGCAGGTACGGACGGGGTCTGGTTCCAGGGGTGGACCAGAGTCATACCAAGTTGTAGCACACACTGGTATGCCTGGGAGCCAGGACAGGGTGCGGGTTATGCCGGGCTAGGTTGCCACACCCGCATATTTGCATGAGAACCAGGGATGGGGACAAGCTGGCAGGACTAGGCTGTAGCACTCACCAGTGAGAGTTGGGACTGGGGGCAGGGCGGAACAAGCCAGGCTGCAGCACCTGATGGCAAGGGCCAAGACAGGGAGTAGACCATGCTAGGCTGGGTTAGAGCAACCACTGGCATGCACAAGATCTGTGGCTGGGAGTGGGCCTGATAAAAGAGCTTGGGGAATTCCTCTATCAGGATGCAGCCCCCTTGGCAGCCAAGGCTAGGAGCAGCAGAGATCAGGCCAAGTTACAGTTACACGTGTGGGTTAGGTCTGGGGGTGGGCCAGACTGAGCCAATTCATAACACCTACTGACAGATTTGAGAACCAGAACAGGGTGCAGGATAAGCTGCGTTGGGTGTTGGGCCACAACACTCACCAGTTCACATTAGGGCTTGGACTGGGAGCTGTCCAGGCTGTGCTAGGCTGCAGCACCCACCAGCAAGACCTGGAACTAGGGGAAGGCTGGGCCAAGCCAAGCAATGCCAAGTAAATGCCAAGGTGAGGCAAGCCATGCCAAACTGGGCCACAGCAACCAACACCACTCATAAAACCCTGGGCCAGGGGCAAGCCTGATAGGGAGGTTCCAGGGGCTCCCCTTTTGGGCCACTGCTCTCACTGGTGAGCATGAGAGCTGGGACTGGGGGTGGACTGGGCAAGGTTACAAAGCTCACTGACCTGCATATGAACTGAATTTGGGGGACAGCCAGGCGAGGCTAGGCCACCACAATGCACATGCGACAGCCAAAATAAGTGCAGGATGCTCAGGCCTTGCCACAGTGTCTGATGGCAAGTGCCAGGCCAAGGTGCAAGTCATGTCAGACTAAACCACAGTATCTCCTGGAAAGTGCTAGATCCTGGGCTGAGAATGGGTTTAGTAGGGAAACAGTGGACACTTTACTGGGCTGAAGCTCACACCAGTGAGCATGAGAACTGGGCTGAGTGTGGGCCTGACTGAACAAGGTGACAACATCCGATGGCAAACATGTGGGTTGGGTAGTGAGATCAGTCAGGCTGAGCTAGGCTGAAGCACCTATGGGCGTGTATAAGAGCTTGATGGGATGTGGTACAGAGCAGGCCAGTCTGCACATGCTGGCATGTGTAGGAACCAGGGCGGGAGGCATACCTGGTTGGGGTTATTGGGGGTTGACCTGACTATGCTGCAGTTCCTGCTGGTGTACATAATGGCTGAATGTGTGGTGGGCAGGGTTAGGCTGGGGCACAGCAGCTATTGGTTTGCGTATGAGATGGGGCTGGGGACAGAACTGACCAGGCAACTGCAACCACCATTGTGTGTGTAGGCAGGTGACAGACTGAGCCCAACCCTGCACTGGCTAGCACACACAGGAGTCAAGTCTGGAGTCACCTCGGGAGAGGTCTCTGTGGACCTCCCCAACTGAACTGCTGGATTCAGAACCCCAACCACAGGGAAAATCACAGGATTTGTGGTCTGGCCTTGGAATGCATGTATCAGAACTAGGCCTTAGTTGCTGATGCCTGTGCCGTGGTCAGCATGCCCAGTTGCACATGGACAGCCAGCTCATTGAGACCTGCAGAGGATGTTGAGTGCCATGGCAGAAGATGGAGGGCAGAATAGATTGGACAACTCCCCTGGCCAAGTATTTGACACCAAGTATCTGGTGAATGGAGACTCGAAGGTGGGCTATGTCAGCCAATGGACCTTGGAAAGATTTCTTCAAATTGGAGCAATGAAATTAACAGCATCTCAGAACTATCAAAACCACTGAAGCAGTACCATCAGAACATGTTCCATATCAAGAATCCTGGGATGACATCAGTGGCCAACCCCCTAGCCCCAGGTACTGATGTGGTTTGACTGCTGGGAGCAGCCCATTCCTCTTCCCTCTCGCCCCTCTCCAGATACAGAAGGAAAAAAAAAATTAGAAGCAACTGTCTCATCCACTTTCCTCCATACCTTTCTCAACTATGTAAATATCAAAAATAAAGTAAAATTTTTAAAAAGAGGTGATATTTCCCATAACGTAGGAATGGGGCAGGTCTGTTAGTGACAGGAAAGTCCCCAGGTCCCAAAGTAAATACTCCCTGTGGTGGGAATTCAGGTGCCCCACCTGCGAGTAAAAAGGATATTTTTCTGGTCCTACCCGTTCACAGCTCCCTGCTTGAGGGGCCCCCTGGAGGAGCCCTCAAGAGGGCTGAGGTGGGGGAGGCTAGAGGGTGGAAAAAATGAAGAGAAAGGAAACTGAAGAGTGGATAAAACGAGAACAGAGCTAACAGATGCGACCACGGGGTGTGATGTGGTAGGAGCAGTATATAGATAACCACAAAGACCCTCCATGAAGCAGGCTGTGAAGAAACAAGCCACCCCACCGCTCAGCCGCTGAGGAAGCAGAGTGGGCAGGTGGCCAGCCCATGTGGTCCCAAGATGGGCTCCATTACCCCAGGCCAATCTTTCTGGAAGAAATGGGGACACAGGAGTGCCCCCACACAGGAATCCACATTCCATCCCAAGTGCCCCAGGCCGGAAGCTGAGATGCCCCAAGCTCCCCAGAACCACAGGGAATGGTCCAGCCAAAGAGAAGAAGGAGAGGCCAAGTAGGGTACCAGGTGAGGACAGAGTGTCCGGAGTCTGAAAAGGCAGGCTTGGCATGCAGGTGGCAGCCTAAAGACTTAAAGATAGCGTATGGGATGCCCTGGTACAGAATGTGACCAAGGAGAGATGGACATTGACCCATCATATCCTCTTTTTAAGACTGATTGAAGGGCCCGGTGGCGTGGCCTAGCAGCTAAAGTCCTCGCCTTGAAAGCCCCGGGATCCCATATGGGCACCGGTTCTAATCCCGGCAGCTCCACTTCCCATCCAGCTCCCTGCTTGTGGCCTGGGAAAGCAGTTGAGGACGGCCCAATGCATTGGGACACTGCACCCACGTGGGAGACCCGGAAGAGGTTCCTGGTTCCCGGCATCGGATCGGCGCGCACCGGCTGTTGCGGCTCACTTGGGGAGTGAGTCATCGGAAGGAAGATCTTCCTCTCTGTCTCTCCTCTCTGTATATCTGACTTTGTAATCAAATAAATAAATCTTTAAAAAAAAAAAGACTGATTGAAATATGCGAAAGTCAGAGTTGTGTGTGTGTGTGTGTGGTGGGGTACACAGAGAGAGAGAGAGAGAGAGAGAGAGAGAGAGAGAGAGAGATAGCACTGGTTTACTCACTACATGGCCGCAAAGGACAAAGCTGAGCCAAGTCATAGCCAGGGGTCAGGACCTTTATACAGATATCCCACATAGGTGCAGAGACCCAAGTATGGGACCACCTTCCATTGCTTTCTAGAAGCATCAGCAGGGAGCTAGATCAGAAGTGGAGCAAGGGCCAGCACCATGGCTCAATAGGCTAATCCTCCACTTTCAAGATGCGGCATCCTATATGGGTACTGATTCGTGTCCTGCCCATGCAGACTCTGAAAGGCAGCAGGGATGGCTCAATAAGAAGGGTTTCTGCTACTTCCTGGGAGATGTGAAATGAACACCCCAGTCAAGTTCCAACCCATGCAGGCACTGGGGGAATGAACCGGTGGGTGAGAACTCTCCCTGTCTGGCTCTTTTTCTCTGCCCTTCAAATAAACAACAAAACATATTTTTTAAGATTTATTTATTTTTATTGGAAAGACCAGATTACAAAGAGAAGGAGAGACAGAGAGAAAGGTCCTCCATCTGCTGGTTCACTCCCTAAATGTCACTATGGCCAGAGCTGAGCTGATCTGAAGCCAGGAGCTTCCTCCAGGTTTCTTCATACGCAGGGAGCCAGATGGGAAGTAGAGCAGCCAGGATATGAACCAGCTCCCACATGGGATGCCAGCGCTTGAGGTTGAGGATTAGCCAGTTGAACCAATGCATAGCACCCACTCCAAAAACATATATTTTTCAAGATTTATTTATTTTTATTGGAAAGTCAGATATACAGAGAGGAAGAGAAACAGAGATCTTCCATCTGATGATTCACTCTCCAAGTGACTACAACAACTGGTCCTGTGCCAATCCGAAGCCATGAGCCAGGAACCTCCCACGTAGGTGCAGGATCCCAAGGCCTTGGGCCATCCTCGACTGCTTTCCCAGGCCACAAGCAGGGAGGTGGATGGGAAACAGGGCTGCCGGGATCAGAACTGGAGCCCTTATGGGATTCCAGCACATTCAAGGCAAGGATTTTAGCCACTAGGACACCGCGCCGGGCCACCAAAAATATTTTTCAGATGTTTTAGGGGTGACGCCATGATGTAATAGGCTGAGCATCCCATTGAATACTGGTTCAGATTCCACCATTCTGCTTCCCATCTAGCTCCCTGCGTGTGGCTTGGCAAAGCAGCGGAGGACAACCCAAAGTCTTGGGACCTTGCACCTACGTGAGAGACAAGGAGGAAGCTCCTGGCTCCTGGCTTCAGATCTTCTCAGTTCTGGCCATTGTGGTTATTTGGGGAGTAAACTAGTGATGTAAGATCTTTCTCCCTGTCTCTCCTTCTCTCTGTAAATCTGCCTTCCAAATAAATCTTTTTAAAAATACTTTGTTAATAGTTTGGGGAGCTGGGTCCCCTTTCTTTCTTCATAGTGGTTCTGTCTATGCAATGTTTGGGGAGAGGGAGGCCTTGCAGATGAGTTGGTGAAAGGGTGGGCGACAGTTCAGGACGTGAGTGAGCGAGGCGGGAGACTGAGCACATTCGACATCCTCTTGAGGCGCGGATGGGTCCAAGGCTTCCCCGCTAGCCCAGAAGCGAGCAGAGGCCGGGCTGCTGCGGGAAGGCAGCACTCCGCAGCACGTGCAAAAGGGGAAGGGGTGGAGGTTGTTATTGAGAGGAAAAAAAAATCAGCCACAGCAGAGCTTCAGCTGCCGACAAAGGTTGGCTTGCCACCTGGGGGAACTGGGGCACGAACTGCAGCCACTGCCCAGGAGGTGCCAAGAGGCCCCCCGGTGCCCAGCTGGGGAGGTGCCCGCTACAGAGAGACCCACAGTCAGCGACCAGCACGCAGGACAAGCCCTCCTGGGTCAGGAGCCATGGCGTGGCCCGCTCCCTGCTGGCTGTGCGTGCTGGGGACGCTGGCAAGCCTTTCAGCAACATCAGCCTTGGACGGCTGTCCAGAGGGACAATACCGGGCCCAAGGACAACAGTGCTGCCGGATGTGTGAGCCAGGTGAGATGGGCCACGGTAGGGGCCGGAAAGTGGGGAGGAAGAGCAGGTGTAAGGGAGAGAGAAAAGCATGGGGCAGCCAGACCGCTGCAAGCAAAGAGAGGAATCCCTCCCTCAGCAGCCCAGGGGTGGGGGTGGGGGAGCAGGTGCCGCCTTGGAGAGGGACCTGGAGCAGCCTCCCCTGGCTTTGACTTTGGACCCTGGGCTCCCAGGCACATTCTTGGTGAAGGACTGTGAAGAACACACACAGGCCACGCAGTGTAAGCCATGCATCCCCGGGGTCTCCTTCTCTCCGGACCACCATAGCCGGCCCCACTGTGAGAGCTGCCGCCACTGCAACTCTGGTGAGACGATGGGCAAGGGTGCATGTGTGCCTATGTGATGTGTGTCTGTGTGTACTTGTGGTGTGTGTAAGTACATATGTCTATGTGTGCATGTATGGTATGTCTGCACGCGGAGAGTGTGCTTTGTGTAACGTGCATATCCACATAGGTGGTGTGTGCATGTATGTGGTGTTGCATGTCCGTGGTGCGTATGTACATGTGTGTGGTGTGTATGCACATGTGTGTGATGTGTGTGTGTGTGCTGAGGGCCGAGAAGGAGCGTTTGTGAGCACGGGGATGGTGCAGCTAAGTGTGGATGGGGAGCTGCAGCTCCAGCCCACTTCCAGGTTCTCAGGAAGCAAACAAGGTAAAGAAATGGGGCACCCAGAACATACGGGCGCCGGTTCATGTCTGGCGGCCCAACTTCCCATCCAGCTCTCTGCTTGTAGTCTGGCAAAGCAGTAGAGGATGGCCCAAGTCCTTGGACCTCTGCACCTATGTGGGAGACCCAGAAAGAAGCTTCTGGCACCTGGCTTCAGATCAGCTCAGCTCTGGCCATTGTGGCTATTTGGGGAGTGAATCAGTAGATGGGAAAACTCTCTCTCTCCTTCTCTCTTTAAATCTGCCTTCCTGGAGGGGAAAAAAAGGCCCACTCTCCTAGTGTAACTGACCATTAGCCCTTGTCCCCTCCCGTCCCCACTTAGTAAAGCTTGTATTTTTAAAGCATAGGGTATCTATAATCGAGCAACATTCCAACAAAGCTATTTAGTTTTCTAAAGATTTATTTATCTGATAGACTTAGAGGGTTAAAGAGAGAGAGAGAGGGAGATCTTCCATCTGCTGGTTCACTCTCCAGAGAGCCACAGCAACCTGGGCTGGGCCAGGCCAAAGCCAGGAGCCTCATCTAGAACTCCTACCTGGGTGGGAGGGGTTCACACACTTGGATCATCTTCTATTTGCCCAGGAGTCAGGACTCGAACCAGTGCCCATACACAGGGAGTTACAGGCTGTGGCTTTACCCACTGCACCATAATGCCAGCCCCTCTAGTAAAGTGACAAATATCAGAGGTCTTCGCAGCGCTATTCCTACTTGCTAGCAATGGAAAACTACCCAAATCAGTAGTGGGATGGATCAATCTATTGCAGATGGATCAATCTGCAGTTAGCCTCAACAGCATGAACAGCATTCCCAAAAGACTGGGTAGAAGAATCCAGGCAGGAGGGCAAACATGCTGTGTGATTCCTTCTCTAACATACAAAAGTTGGCAAAAGTCCGGAGTGTAGCTGCCCTCTGGGGCTGGTGCTAGGAAGGCGCACTGCTGGCCATTTTCTCTCTCTTGCCTTGACACTGCCTACACCTGAGTCCAATGTGCAGCAAATCTGTTTTAAAAGATTTGTTTATTTATTTAAAAGGCAGTTATATAGAGACAGAGAGAGAAGAGACTGAGGGAGATTTTCCATCAGTGGGCTTATTCCTCAAATGGCTACATCAGTCAGGGCTGAGCCAGGCTGAAGCCAGAAGCCAGACCTCTCCTCCTGGTCTCCCGCAGGGTGCAAGGGCCCAAGGACCCTGGATCATCCTCTGCTGCTTTCTCCAGACCACCAGTAGGAAACTGGATCAGAAGTAGAGCACTCAGGATACAAATCGGCATTCATGAAGGATGTCAGAGTCACGGCAGTAGCTTCATGTGCTACACCACAACACCGATCCCACAATTTGTATCAGTTCTTCAGCTTTAGACCTTGACCTGTGTACCTTTTATATACATATTATACTTTAATCAAGTTCTTAAATGATCAGTGAGTAACAGAAAATTATGTAAGCAGTTGCCACATTTTCTGAACCCAAAAAATTTCAGTGAAGTCCACCTGTCTTCAGTGACAGTGATGGCAAAGGCATGGGGTGACAGGGAGAGGCAGGCCTTAGGCAGGGGCGGGTGGTGGTCTCCAGAGGTGGGCTGAGGGGCTAACAGGGTAAACCTCACTGGTCTCAGGAGGCCCGAGTGTCCTGCATTCTCCCTCGCTTCTCCAGGTCTTCTCATCCATAACTGCACCATCACCACCAATGCCGAGTGCACCTGCCCCAGTGGCTGGCAGTGCAGGGACAAAGAGTGCACTGAGTGTGATCCTCCTGCACACCGCTCACTGACCACCCAGCCTTCTCAGGACCCAGGCCGACGACAACAGACCACTCACTTACCTTATGCCGAAAGTAGGTACCAGGCAGCCAGCCCTCTGTCGAGTTACTGGGGTAGGGATGAGACCCCACTTCCCCTCCCCCGCATCATGCCCACTCCCCTGGGATTGGGGGTGTGGGGCATCACACCTCATCTAGGACCACAGGCCTTGAGGTCAACAGGCCCTTCGGAGTGCCCTGTGCTACTGCTCACTGTGCCTGTTTCTCTAGGGACGCCAGAGGCCAGGGTAGACAGGCCTGGACAGACTCCAGCTGACCTGCGGCAGCTGCCTGCTCCGGATGTTCCAACCCACCGGCCAGGTAAGTGTTCTTCTGGAACCACACCGGAGCAAAGGGAAAGGAGAGAGAGCCGACCAAAAAGCTCCCTGGAGCAGGAAGAGGTGGGGGAGGGAGAGGACCAGGGAGGCAGGGCAAACTGCAGGGCTGGGCTCTCCCCTTAAACACCTGTACCTGCCTTCCCAACACAGCACACAGGTCCCCTTGCAGTTCAGACTGCGTTCACATTGCTGTCATCTTCTCCGGAATGTTTCTTGTTTTCACCGTGGGTGCAACCCTGCTTCTCCATCAACAGAGAAAATACGGTTCAAGTAAGAGACCAAGCCAGACGCTCAGCCCATTCGCTTGGGCCGCCCTAGAGGCTCCCAAGCTCCATCTTGCCCAGCCCTGCTTCCTACTCCTCTCTTCATTTGCAGCTGGCGACCCCCACCCCTCCACACACACACACACACAACACAGCAGTCCCCCAAGCTTGCCCTCTCTCCTTTGTCTCTCTCCTTCACTCCCTACCCTCTGTGCTAGCCAAGACCGCCCTGATTTTCTTCCTGCAGACAAAGGAGAGGGCGCAGGGGTACCTGCCGAGTCTGGAACCTACAGCTGCCCCAGGGAGGAGGAAGGCAGTGCCATCCCTATCCAAGAGGATTACCGGAAACCAGAGCCTGCTTATTACCCCTGAGCCTGCACTGGGGTGCAGATGGGGGGTGAGAGGGGGCATGAGGGGGGCGGTAGGCTCATCACTGCAAGAAAACCCTCACCTCCACCCCCCCTACCACAGGCCAGCCAGAGAATGAGATGGGGCAGCCTCAGTGTTGGGACCACCCTCTCGCCAGGACCCTTTCTGGTGTAACAGACTGGACCAAGTATGCCTTTTTGAGACTGGCAGTGACAAAGACAGGAGCCCTGGGTATGCCCTGGCCCAGCCAGCTTCGCTCCTGCTGCAAGGCCCTGGCTGCAACATGCACTTGTAGCCTGGAAAGCCTCATGTACTGTTCTTGCTGACCTGCAAAATAAAGTGAGGGACCACCAGCGCTCCAGCTTTCTCTCTGGAAGTCCCAACCTCAGCTGGCAGCCTCTCCTGGTCTCTACAGGAAGACCAGCGGTCTAAGGGAGGAGACTTCTCCCTCTAATCTGCACTGGGACCGACCAAGGGGAAGAGGAGGGGAAAGTGGTGGGGCGGGGCAGGTGCACGGCCACTGCCTGAAACTGACGGGTCCCCCAGGGCTACCCAGGATCCTGCTTTGGGTTCCATGTGTCCCTCCACCCCACTCCGCCCCGTTTCCAGGCTTCAATCACCATGGACGTTGGGTTGCGGGGAGCTCAAGGTAGCTGCAACACAGTCAAGCCTCGAGATGGTCTGCGGACTTGGGGAGCAAAGGTGGCGAGAAAGAGCAGGCAGCAGCTGCAAATGGCTTCGTCCAGAGGCACAGACGAGCTCAGAGCCACTTCCCTCTAAGTGAAAGTGAAAGAGAAGACAGCCGAGAGGCGCACGCAGCAGGCCGGCCACCCAAGGGGTGTTTGCTGTACCTCTGCTGATCCTGGGCCCTGCCAGCGTGGGCTCGGGGGGCGCAGAGGGAGCAGCCCCCATGCACGCGGAGGCGGAGGAGGCAGCAGCAGCGGGCTGCCTGCTCCTCTGCTTGGCTCTGTGCGGCGGCGCGGCAGAAACGGGTGAGTCGGAGAGAGAAGGCTCAAATAACCTCCCTCCCAGATCCCAGGAAGGCAATAGGCGCCAGCCATGGCTTCCAATCACCTTTGAATTCCGACGTGGGGGAGAGAGACTCGGCTGCTGGCAAAATGGGGAGCCAGGTGTGGGGGAGAATGGGCTGCCAGCTCCAGGCGGGCAGGCGAGTAGATTTAAAGGGCACCCTTCTCTTGGGGGTGGAGTGCTGGGGAAGCCGCTGGCCTGAAAGCAGACACCTTGCAGGAGCAGCCATGTCTCGGGCGGCAGCCGAGGTGGGGCAGGGGAGGTTGGCTATCTGTGGGCTTGCCAGGACACCTGAGACATGGCTGTGAGAGCCTTGGGCCTCTCTGGAGGGTGAGGTAGGGCAGCATTTGCTCAGGGACTTGTTTGAGGATCCCTGACTGAAGACAGAGAGTCTTTGATTCAATTGTTGGCGATCAGAGTAAAAGATGAAGGCAAATTAAAAATGAAATTCTACCATCTGCAACAGAATGGTCCCAAAGTGACCATTATGCTCAGTAAAATTAGTCAATCCCCAAAGGACAAATATCATATGTTCTCTCTGATGTCAGGCAACTTTCATGCAAATGTATGAGCAATGGATATAGATGTGGATATGTATATACATATGTGTGTATGTTTACATATATTCATCTGGAGGAACTGTATAAGAGAGACTAGCATACCAAGAAGTGAAAATACATTGCAGTATATGTCTCTACTCCCAAATAAAAGATGGACTCCCAATGAAACTTTAATATATCTTGACAATAGGATGCTGGACTTTCTACCATTGTCTATACCTACAATGTCCTGAAACACTTCACCAGCAGAATGATGGACTTGTGACTGCTGCTGAAGGATTATACTATTATAATAATATGAGAAAAAATAGTCGGGGGAGGGTGGAAAGGGAATCCCTGAGCTTGTGGAACTGTATCAGAAAAATAAATATTAAAAAAAAAAATTGCCTGGCATGGTGGCCTACTGGCTAAAGTCCTGGTCTTGCAAGCACCGGGATCCCTTATGGGTGCGGGTTTGTATCCCTGTGGCCCCGCTTCCCATCCAGTTCCCTGCTTGTGGCCTGGGAAGGCAGTCGAGGACAGCCTAAAGCCTTGGGACCCTGCACCCGCATGGGAGACCCAGAGAAAACTCCTGGCTCCTGAATTTGGATCGGCTCAGCTCTGACTGTTGCAGCCACTTGGGGAGTGAATCAACGGATGGAAGATCTTCCTCTCTGTCTCTCTTCCTCTCTGTATATCTACCTTTCCAATAAAATAAAATAAAATAAATCTTAAAATGATTCTGTAAGTTAGGGGATATATAAAGGAAATGTGCGGAGACTGATATGTTCAGACATGAAGACAAAGTGCTGGATGTCTCTGTGCAAGCAGACCAGAGATGGACTCCCAGTGAAAGAACTGAAACTATCCCAGCATAAGATGATGGACTCCCTGACAGTGTCCATGCCTACATTGTTGGGAAACACTTCAACAGCAGTACAGTGGACTTGCGACTAGTCATGAAGGACATCCATTGTAAAACTAAAGAGAAAATCAATGTGGGGAGGGGGGAGGGCATGGGCAATCCCAGAACCTATGGACCTATACCATCAAACAAAATAAAATACATTTTTAAAAAGAAATAAAGATAAAAATATAAAAACAAGTTTGAGAGGGCTGGTGCTGTGGGGAAGCAGGTAAAGCCACTGCCTGAAATTCTGGAATCCCATATGGTCACCACTTCATGTTCCTGTTCCTCCATTTCTGATCCAAATCCCTACTGATGACCAGCAGATGGCCAAGTACTTACACCCCTGTCACCTACACGGGTGACCCAAAGGAAGCTCCTGGCTTCAACCTGGCCGAGCTCTGGCTCTTGTGGCCATCAGGGGGAGTGAACCAGCAAATGGAAGATCTCTCTGTCTCTCCTTGTCTCTCTGTTAACATCAGAGTACCTGGACTCAGTTCATGGCTCTGGCTTGTGCACCTGATTTCCTGCTAGTATAGACCTTGGGAGACGGTGCACCTCATTTCCTGCTAGTATAGACCTAGGGCAGGCAGGCTCCTGCCACCCATGTGGGAGACCCAGGTTGAGTTCCTGGTTTTTGGCTTTGGCCTGGCCTTGGCCACTTGGGGAGTGAATCAACAGACAGGAGCTCTTCATTCTTTTTCTCTGTTTCTCTGCCTCTCAAATAATTCATTTTTTTAAAATATAAATGTAGTTTAAAAACAAGTTAAGTGTAAATTCTGGAGAGTTAGTAATCCACTCGCCCAAATAACCTATTCTCACACACTAACATCAAGTTTTAACACAAAGAATCTGCTGAATGTTTCCTATTCAGTAATGTACAATGTATCAATGTTTTTAAAAATGCCTAAATTGCAGGATTATTATGTTGGAAGTGCTGAACATTGTTCCTCCCACATAGTGAAAACTGAAAGCTTCAGGGGCCGGCACTGTGGGACAGCACGCTAATCCTCTGCCTGAAGCCCTAACATGGGTGCTGGTTTGTGTCCCAGTTGTTCCACTTCTGATCCAGCTCCCTGCTGGTGGCCTGGGAAGGCACTGGGAGATGGCCCAAAGCCTTGGGGCTCTTTGCCCATGTGGGAGACCTGGGAGAAACTCCTGACTTTAGATCAGCTCAACTCTGGCTGTTTCGACCATTTGGGGAGTGAACCAGTGGTTGGAAGATCTCTCTCTCTGTCTCTATAAATTTGCCTTTCACATAAAAATAACTGATAAAACTGACAGTTTCTTCTCACGTAAGAATAAAGGAACTTGTGTAAAACTGAAGCTGAGGATGATGATGATGACATTGGTAATAATAATAATGACTAGCAACATCTGTTGAGCCCATTTCTGCGGGCCAGCCCATTTCTGCGAGCCCATTTTAGTTATATACTGACCTTTTAAATTCTCATAATAGCTCTTCAAAATGCCCTCTTACAGGTGAGGGCTCTAAGGCACAGAGAGGTTAAGTATTGGTAGTTGGCATGTGTAAGTGGCAGAGCTGGGATTTGAGCTAAACAGCCTGGGTTTTAGTTTAGGGGAAACTAAAGTAGAGGTTTCTGAAGGCCACGCCCAGCAGTTATAAAAGTCTTCTAATATCAGGAGCGTGATGCTTTTGTTATCAGAATTTTACAAGTGATTTTGCCACAACTTTATCACATGCAGTAAAAGTGCTATTCAATAGAGCTCAGTATTCATTTAAGTGGTAAAGGTTAATTTGGTTAATTTCTTCTTACTTAAATGGAAATAATTTGTTTTTTAAAGAGATTTGTTTATTTTTATTTGAAAGGCAGACTGTCAAAGATAAAGAGAGACAAAGAGAGGAAGGTCTTCCATCTGCTGGTTCACTCCCTAAATGGCTACAATGACCAGAGCTCAGTCAATCCAATCAGGTCTCCCATGTGGGTGCAGGGTCCCAAGAACCATCCTCTACTGCCACCTTCCCAGGCCACAAGCAGGGAGCTGGAATGGAGCTGGAGTAGCCGGGACACAAACCAGTGCGCATACGGGATCCCAGAGCTTGCAGGAGGATGTTTAGCCAAATGAGCGATCACACCAGTACCCAAAAGAGAAACAATTTCTTCCGTTGGTTACAATAGGAGAGATTTTTTTTTAAATCATAAGATCCTAGAATATACTAATCCTTTTAGGTTTAGCACTTCAGACTGCTGAATAAACTTTTCTCCTTTGTAGAATTAACTAGCTAAAGTGTCGCTTCTTGTGCCCACCAGTGCAATGCTGCCCACAGTATTGCTTTTCAGTAAATCATTTTTCCTTAAAAAAAAAAAAAAATTAAGGCACATCCTAGGACTGGACCTAATCCATGCTCGGAGCAGCAAGTGCTTTCTGCCAAGCCAGTTGTGGGGTGACAGGAGCACAGAGGGGTTCTCGGGAAAACAACTCGGCTTCCTTGGGGACTCAGGACTCAGGGGATGGAGGCAGGCCCAGGGCACCTTCCACTCCACTCTGTTCCCTGCAGGGGCCCAGGCAGCAGAAAGCCAGTGGCGGGCAGTAGACGTGATCTTGGATTGCTTCCTGGCCATGGATGGTGGGCATCGCGGGGCATTTGCCAGCCCTGCCAACAAGGAGAGGGCCTTGCTTGTCCTGAAGCAGGTGCCAGTGCCGGAGGACAGCTCCCTGGAAGGCTTCACCGACTTCCAAGGGGATACGGTGGCCCAAGACGACCCCCGCGTTGTCTTCGAGGCCTCAGGTAAAAGCGTGTCATCCCTTGTCCTTAAAGTCCTTTTGGGCTCCCTCCCTTCCTCCAACCCCGGGACAGCCCAGTTCTGCTTTCTCCCACCCATACCTGCTTCCCACGGGCCCTGGCACTGTCAGTCCAACTTGACCTCTGCGGGCCACCCTTCCCCGTACAGTGGATCAGGTGCAGATTCCCCAGGCCGAGGCCTTGCTCCACGCCGACTGCAGTGACGCGGAGGTGACCTGTGAGATCTCCCGCTACGTCCTCCAGGCCAAACAAGAGGCACCTGCTGAAGAAGCAACTTGGTTCATCAGCAACGTGCAGGTGTCTGGAGGGGGCCCCAGTGTCTCTATGGTCATGAAGACCCTCGGAGATGCTAAGAGTGGGGCCAGCTGGCATCCCACTCTGAAACTACCCCTGAGCCCCCAGGGGACTGTACGGACCACAGGTGAGAGTGTGAAAGGAAGCATTCGTGTTCCTGTTTTTAAAATGGGGAGATGGAGGAAAGGAGGAGGAGGTCCACTTGCATCCATATCGTTCACCTCAGGGGACTCTCAGGCCTAGGTCCTTCCTTCCTTCCTGGAAACCCCTGAGTCCAGAGCAGGAAGACGCTGGGAAGCTGGCAACACCGGGCAGTACAGGCACAAAAGCAGTTCTTCTCTCCCAGTGCAGGTCCTTGAGACATGGGAAACTGGGACATGATGGCAGGCTTCCCCAGGGTCTGCCCATCCAAAAAGGGACAATCAGGTCCAGAGATAATGAGGGGATCTGCCTGCATCCCCATGGAAAGCCCCCAGAACCCTCTAACCTTCCTGGGACCCAAGCTCTGCTCATCCCACCACATCAGAGAAGAGGGGGCCTCATGTGTGTCCAGTGGCTCTCATGGGCCCAGCCGGGTTAGGGATTTCCCCTTTTCTGCTATGGGGATTTTTCAACCCTACCAAACAGGTGGCAGGGCGTGCGGATTGGCCTGGTGGCTAAGGCGCACACTTCCCACCGTGGGAGCACCTGAGTTCACTTCTCAGCTCTTAGTTCTCCCACTCCTGCCTCTCACTGCCACTACCATGGACCCCAGGGAGCAGGGGCAATGCCCCAAGGAACTGGATTCCCGCCCACTTCCTCCCTACGTGGGACAGCTGGATGTTGTACCCAGTTTCCAGCTCCAGGATGCAGCTCCAGCTGTAGCCTGGTCCCGGACATTGTGGGCACCTGGAGAGCGAACCAGTGGCTGGAAGCTCCCTACCCAAAACCCAACCAATGAGAAAACTCTGAAGGCCCATTTATTTGAACTCAATTGTTACGACCACAGCACATGGTCTCCGCCCCTCCCTGAAGTGAGAACTTGCAGACGGCAGAGCTTCAGCTGAAACACTCCTGAGGCTAGCAGCTGTTAGTGCAGGGGCAAGGACCAGGACACAGTCCTTCTAAGTAACACACTGAGATCCCTACAGAGGCAAACCAAGGTGGGGAGTGAGCTGCTGACAGTGCACACAGAATGGGGTGCAGCGCAGAAAGACTCGGAGGACAATAATCAGATCCACTGAAAAACCCCAGCCCCTCGCCCGGGCAGCTGTGAACAGCACTGGTGATGACATGCCCCGCCAAGGCACACACTCCCACCACATGTCTTGCTGCACTACGGGTCACCACTAAACGCACACAACACGACTCCTAGGTGTCCAGGCCACATTCAGAGCTCCCCAGCTGTCCCAGGAACAGTCTTTAGTTTCCTTTTTCCTTCTCTAACCCCCAGGATTCCAAGAAGGATTGTGCAAACTACGTCCGACTGTCTTGTCTCCTTATTTTGATCTAAAGTCACCTATTCATTGACATTTTTGAAGAGTCCTGGCCAGCTGTCTTGCACGGTTACCCGCCATCGGTATTGGGCTGATTGCCTTCTGCACAATTCACTGGGTTAAGTGTGCAGGGCTCAAATCCTGCTGCTGTGTGCTTGGTCTTCACAGCAGGCTCACGTGAGCAGCTGAGCATGGCAGCACCTGGTGCCCGTGTGATTTCCTAGCGAGGGAT
Source organism: Ochotona princeps (assembly GCF_030435755.1). Lineage (NCBI taxonomy): Eukaryota > Metazoa > Chordata > Mammalia > Lagomorpha > Ochotonidae > Ochotona > Ochotona princeps. Next base: position 21,820,263 of record NC_080858.1, read on the forward strand.
CCATAGCTCTCATCACACTGCCTAAAGCATAAGCAACTCTAATATGGTTAAAGATCACCAAGTATGCCATGCTGCCTTTCCAAAAGGCTACTTCATTTCCTTGATATTTATTTGAAAGGCAGAGTGGCAGAGTGGCAGAGAGAATCTTCCATGCATTGGTTCATTCCCCAAATGGCTGCAATAGCCCAGGGTGGCCCAGACTAATAAAGTCAACAAGCTGGCATTCCCTCTGGGTCTCCCACGTGGGTGGCAGGGCCCCAAGTGCTTGAACCACCTTGCAGTGCTTTCCTAGGTGCATTAACAGGGAAGCAAAGCAGGTGGGATTCAACCTGATGCTCATACAGGATGCTGGTATCACAGTTAGCAGCTTAACTCACTGTTCCACAACACTGGCCCCAGAGTCCTATTTCTTTGTGGTTTCATCTGCTGGAAAATTAGTTCAATGGGAACTCACTGTCCAGGAAAGAAAAAGGGGGCAGGAGTCACAGGTTGAGACCACATAACCAAGGCTTCAACAAGGAAGCAGCCCGCCCACCACCTCTTTTTCTCTCTGCAGTGGAATTCCAGGTGACAACACAGACCCAATCCCTGACTGCCTCGCTGGGGTCCTCAGTCTCCTTGCACTGTGGCTTTTCCATGGCACCAGGTTTAGATCTCATCAGCGTGGACTGGCGGCAACAGCATCAGGGCAGAGGCCAACAGGTGTACAGCTGGACCTCAGGAAAGGACCAGGCCAAGCGGCAGGGAGCTACCCTGGATCCAGACCAGCTGCACATGGCCAGGAACGCCTCCCTCACTCTACCAGGGCTCACTGTCAAGGACGAGGGGGTCCACATTTGCCAGATCACCACCTCACGGTACCAGGCGCAACAAATCATCCAGCTCAACATCCAAGGTGAGGCCAGGACTCAGCCATCCTGGAGTGAGGGGGAAGGGAGAAGCCCACTGAGTGCATTCTTCCAGATGGGGATCTGAACAGACTGCATTCCTAGATGCCATCATCCTAGAAGAGCAGGTTCCATCAGATAAGGGCCTGCTGGGCTCCAAGATGTCTCCATCACATGTCCAGGCCATGATCTTTTTTTTTTTTTAAGATTTATTTATTTATTATTGAAAAGTCAGATATACAGAGAGGAGAGACAGAAATATCTTTCGTTCATTGATTCACCCTCCAAGTGGCCCCAATAGCTAGAGCTGTGCCGATCCAAAGCTAGGAGCCTCTTCCAGGTCTCCCACCTGGGTGCAAAGTCCCAAGGCTTTGGGCCATCCTTGACTGCCTTCCCAGGCCACAAGCAGGGAGCTGGATGGGAAGTGGAATTGCTGGGATTAGAACCAGTGCCCATAAGGGATTCCAGCATGTGCAAGACAAGGACCTTAGCTGCTAGGCTACAGTGCCAGGTCCCAGCCCATGATCTTACTGTCATGCCCTAACTGGCCATTTCCAGCCACCCTTGCCATTTTGGGTTATATTCAAAGCAAGAACAGTAGCCAGCCTGGGAGGAGTGGCGAGAGTGGTTCCAACCGGGAGTCACTGATAAGTCTTCATGTTGGGACAAGCAGCCAACGCGTATCTTTACTGTTTCCTGCTCCTGAAAACGCACCCCACTTACACCCTGCATCCAGGGAAACCCCCTCACGCCCACCCCTTGGGAGGAGACTTCAGCCTCCACAACCGACTGCCACTCCCAGTGGATAAACACAACTCGTCTTCCTGCCTCCCCGAGCTGGATCCCCCTGGAGTCTGATTCCGCGTTCTTCCTTCAGCTTCCCCCAAGGTACAACTGAGCTTGATCAGCAGAGCCCTGCCACCCACTCTGGTGTGTCACATCGTTGGCTATTACCCTCTGAATGTGGCCGTGACGTGGACCCGCGAGGAGCCGGGTGGAGCCCCTAGACAAGTCTCCGGGGCCTCCTTCTCCAACCTCAGGCAGAGTTTGGCAGGCACCTTTGCCATCTCCTCCTCCCTCGTGGCAGAACCCGGCCCTGCAGGCGCCACGTACACCTGCCAGGTCATCCACAGCTCTCTGGAGGAGCCACTTGCGGCTAGCACCTGGGTTCCCCCATCAGGTACACTGGGACCATCCTTTCCCGGCTCCTGCACTTGGGCTTGTGGCTCTCCTGCCTCTCGCTTATCTCGGCCTTGTTCTGCTGTCCTAATGCATGCTGGTCAGTCCCAGTTCCTTCATGCTGCCGCCTCTGCTCCTGACAGCTTCCCCTCTTCCCCCTCCAGCCCCTGCGGCTTCACCACACCCTGACCTCTGGGGTCCCAGGCAACACCTGCAGGGCTGGAGGTCAAGTTGAAGGAATTCCTGGGGCTGAGGGTCCAGCCAGAGAGACAGAATACGGAGCAAGGCAGGGACAATGACTGGGAGGAGGCATCTGAGTTGACCTTTTGGCATAATTCCAGAACAGCAAAGAACCCAGCTGCACCACAGGCAAGGGTATATGGGGGAAGGAGAAAGTGGCTTTGGAATGTCAGAGGTGATGACATTTATGGAGCAAGTTCACGTTCAGACACTGCACAGGCAACTTTAGGTGCTGCAAATTCCCTTCTACAGTGAACTAGCCTTCGCAGAAGTTACATAATCTGCCCACAGCTACCTCCCAAGAAGAGGTGAAGAAGAAAATACAACCAACAGGCCACCAGCTGTTGCTTACAGGATTGCAGGCTGTCCCAGCTGGAAGTCCCAAAACACTGCTGGGAGATTTTAAACGGAGAAGAATCTGCACCCCCAAGCGCAGACAGCTGGGGTTGGGGGGTGGTCACCACACCCTACTGGGCTGCTCCTTAGCTTGCAAGGCTCTCCAACACAGGGTTTGTCTCCCCGCTCACACCACTGCCCCTGGTTTACAAAACTCTCCACAACAAATCAAACCAAAATCTGTGCTGCAAAGTAGTTTGCAGAAGCGTGTGCCGAGGTGGGCAGAGGTGGGCAGAGGCAGAGGCTGCTGTGTGAACACCGGCGACCCCACACAAGGACCCACATGCAGCTTGGGGAAGGCTCTCGGGTGAGGTGATGGATCGCTGTTTACACTGCTCTCACCTCCAGAGCAGAGAACCTCTGGATTCCTCATCGCCAGCAGCCTCTTCCTCCTTGCACTGCTGTTCCTGGGTCTTCAGAGATGGCAGGGTAAGAGTGGAGCCACCCTCAGCCCTGGTAGAAGCCAGCCCCTGCAGCCCCTGCCCAGAACCCATTTTGTTCTGTTTTCTCCCTGCCAGCTCAACGAGATCTGCCAAGACCCTGAGGCACTCTCAGCAGCCGCTTTCCTGCCTCAGAGATAACGGAAAGGACTCTGCGGAGCCAAGAAATGTATGCAGGTGGCATACGCTCCGTGTAGGCCTCCCTGCCTTGCTTCGCTGCATGCCCTGAGCCGCTGCACCACGGGAGAGAATGGGAAGAGGTGAGGGCGCAACAGGAAGGCTGCACATCTGGTGCAGGCTAACACCAAAGCACCAGCTTGGAGGGTGCATGGGGTTGGGAGGATGGCAGGAAAAGACACAGGAAGGAATCAAGAAAGGCCCAAGTGAGGAGAGAGGGACGAGGGGCGGACCACCACTCTCAGACTCTGTGCAAATAAAAGCCAATGTGTCCTGGGAGGCAACGCTCTGCCACTTTGTCTTCCTACACAGGGTCACCACGGAGCCCTGTCCCCAGTCCTGGCTACCCCAGCTGGCCAAGTGCTCAAGGTGGAACGCAGCAGCCCTCATAGGCAACCTCAGGGGTTCCACCTCAGTGGAACTCAATAAGGCAGCCATGCAGGAGCACCAATCACGGGAGAAGGTGGTGTTCACCAGCTTCTTCTGGGCACATCCCCTGCATGACAGGGAGCCCCAGGACCCAGAAAGGAGAAGGGCAGAGGCCCAGGAACCCATACAGTTGTTTGCCAGTGTGGGCCCACTCAGCTTCCTGTCAGTACTTCCTCCCCTCAACTCCACCCCCGCCCAAGCACCTGCAAGAGCGGGGCTGCTTCAGGTACAAACCCACCAAGACTGTCGGGCACAACGAACCCCAGCCCTTCTGGTCTTGAGTTACATCTGGGTACTAGAAAGAAATGACACTCCCCAGACCACAATTTAGTTGGTTTAATGGTAGGAACCTGTATTTTTTTTTTTTTTTTGGCCTTTGTTTTCAGAATACATGAAATCGGTAAATATGCCACATGCCTTTGGCAGAAGTACAGCTGTTATTACTCTCTACAAGTATGAGATTGGGGTAGGAAAACAGACAGAGGTGATGACAGACACACAGTGGACACCCCACATCATCTCATGGCAAACCGAGGAAGGGGATGTGGGAAGCTCAGCTTCATTTGACTGCCAAGTCCAGGGTTCAGCTGCATATTTGCTCATGCACATGGACGGTGGGAAGGAGACAGCAACGACACAGAAGAGGGTCCAGGGTGGGGTAGGGTGAGAAAGAAAAGCAGGAGGGCTAACAGTCACCCCCCAGAACATATACCCAACTGTATCTGGTGAGCCTCAGGGGGATGGAAACCCAGAAAATACTTCCCATGGGGGGGATAGGGCTGGGGGGCCAAGAGGGCAGATTTGCTCCAGGCTTGGGCCTCAGCGAGGACAGTGGTGTGGTTCTTCTCCAGCGGTGACCCCTGCACTAGGGCCAGGAGGAGCCCGGAGGAGAGTGGAGGCCTTCCAGGGGCACCGCTGGGAGGGTACACTGACTGCTTGCTTCCAGCTCTTCGGTCCCGCCCTGGGGGCAGGACGAAAAGAATGTGGGAGATTGAGGGCGAAAAGGAAAGGGAAGATGGTTTGGCACAATGAAATGCTGCTGCATGGAACATGGGCCCAGCACGGCCTCAGCCTCTTTCTGCCTGCTGACTGGGGGACAGAGGAACTCAAGGGCTTTGGGGACGCCTCTTCGTGTCCCCAGCTGGCCCTTCTCCCCACCAACCCCATGTGACATGATAGGACATCCTTGCCTGAAGCTTAGCCATGACCCTCAGGGTGATGGAGGGGATCCCACTCTTGGGCTCCACTGTCTGTGCACACAAACCACGCAAGGGTGAGGAAGGGAGAGAGGGTGGCACTCTGAAGCGGAAGAGATGGGGTTCAGGAGGGGAGACGGAACAAGAGGTGGCTCCAGACCACAGGGCCCCACGACAGGCCAGTCATATACACAGCATACCTGCTGGACTTCTCCATGGCCTCAAGGTCAGCCAGGGCTGGGCAAGGAGATGAAAGAAGCCTGGACAAAGGGCTCCCGTGGGGGTCCAGGGATCAGGTCCTTTCTAATGGACTCAGCTTTCTTCATCAGGAGCAAGGCCTGAATGGGACCTTCCTTCACACAATAAGGCCACAGGCTGAGCATTCTCCACTGAGGCCCCCTCCTCACCACTTCTGTATAACCAACAGCCTTTCCCTTGGCCATGAATGGAAGCCAATCAAAGGCCTCACACTTCCACTAAGATGCCCTCACGCACAACGCCAAATGCTGCCGATCATGAAACAGGAGCCAGCTCCTCCTGGCTCGCAGTGGTAGAACTGCATCTATGGAGTCCTAGGTTTGTCAAAATCACTGAGTGTTCTCCAGACCAATACAGAACAACCACGAAAGGCTGTACGAAATCCCCAGAGATTTCGAAAACCTTGAACTCGCAGTTTAGGAAGAACTGCAAACAACAGTCTATATTACTTGAGGTGGAATGGGACTTGGACCAATCCCCAGGGCCCGCGTCAGGCCTGGTATTGAAGAAAAGCTCCAGCTGACCACGGCAGCACCAATCACGCTGCAGGAGACACCACAGGCACCAACAACCTTCTCCTCACCTGACTGTTGGCAACCACTTGGAGACACTGCACCACAGCCACTCCCCTCCCCTTCCCATGGCCTCCAATTTGCTTTTGGCTTTGGGGGAACTTAAGTAAAAAGATAAGGGTGAGGGAGGAGGCACCAGCTGTCACTTCTCAGGTGGTCCCTTAGACACTGCGCCCCCCAGCAGCATTTCTAGTGTGGAGGGAAACGGAGCAAATGGACGCAAACGAAAAGGAGAAGTGGGTGATGGAGAAGCCTGGGCTGGGATGGGGAGGACCAATGAGGATGCTGTTTGAGAGAGCGGACAAACAGAGGAGGAGGAGGAGGGCATGAGTTTGGAAGGCGATGGAGAACAGGGGAGGGTGGCACATTCTCAAGTAAAAAAGTAGACTGCACACAGGAATCAGGAAATCCCGGAAGGAAGAGAGAGAGAGACAGGAGAAAACAAGAGGGTAAATTACGTCACGGTACCAGACAAATTACGTCAAGTTACCAGTCTTTCAGGTGCAAGGTGCCCCACGCCCAAAGTCACCCTCTGACCCCAGCCAGTGACAAATAACAGAGCCCCACTTCCCCGGGCAGGAGGGAACCTTCTCCCCACAGAACTCTATAAGGAGAAGGCGTGTCCATCCATGGAGACCCAAGTCTCGACCCCTGTGCCCTCCCGAACCAGGTGATGATACCCCCAGCAGCCGTCTCCATACCTCGGTCTGAGCAGCCCCACTCCCCAGGCAGGCAGGCAGGCAGGCAGGGCTGGGGGACGGCGCCAGGACCTTCCCACCTCTTCACCCCCATGAGCAACCTCAGCGATACTTACTTACAATAACTACCACGATGATGGCACAGATAGCTCCCAGCATGATCATCATCTGAAGAAACAGAGGAGAGGGAGAAACCAGTGAGCCTTGGCCTCGAGGGGAACAGAGAGGACCAGGACTAGGGCCAAACCTCTTCCCCATCCGTGGGACGGAAGGAGTTACCCCCCAACACACAGGAGGTGCAGCGGCCCGAACCCTCTGCTTCCCCTGGGCTCACAATCCCAGCGTCACATCTGCGGTTAAACAAACAAAAATGGGAGGAGTGGGTACCACCAACATTAGCACCAGCTCCTGTCCGTTTCTTCACTTCCAATGCAGCTCTGTGCTAATGGCATAGGAAAAACAGTGAAAGGTGAGCCAAGTGTCTGGGCCCCGCCACCCATGTGGGAGACCCAGATGAAGCTCTTAGCTTTAACACAGCTCACCCATGACCACTGTAAGCCACCTGAGGAGTGAACTAGTGAATGGAAACTCTCCCTTTTTCTCTGTGTAACTACCTTTCAAGTAAATAAAACCTCCACAAATGTTTTTAATTGTACGTACTAAGACCACTGTGATAATTTGATAATGTACACAATGTATAATGAATAAAACAGGGTAATTAGCATTTATTTCCCTTTAAACAATTACCATTTCTTCGTATAATATGCTGTTGTGAACTACTGTCACTCTGCCATGCTGTAGGACATGACAGCCTACTCCTAGCTGATTGCAACTTTTCACAAACTTTATGGGATCTGCAGCTGGCTTCTTCTCACAGCTCTGACTGCCTGGGATCTTTGAAAGGAATTCCAATGGAGACACAGACTTCAGATCTCTAGTTTATTGCTTCAGGTTGCCATTGTGAAACTTTCAATTCATTCCCCAAAGCTGCATGTATTTAAAATGTGTGTGTGTGTGTGTGTGTGTGTGTGTGTAAACCTGTAGCACAGGCCAGCTGTAATAAACATTTGTGCTGGAGACTTCTTTGAGCCATCTCCAAGCCGGGGAGTTTGCTTTCTCCCATCAGCGGGTCTGAGCACTCTCGCCTCCTCTGGTGGCTGTGCTGGGGTACTGCAGCCCAAGTGGGCAGCTCCCCGGCATTTCATCCCCAGAACAGCGCAGGGCGGTGGAGCCGTGCCATTGAAAGGCAGAAAGGTGGAAGGCTGACAATTTTCTTGCCTTTGAAAACAAGAGGAGGCCCAGAAAAAGAAGGGACTGAAGATGAGAAAATTCACCTTGCAGTTTTTCCACCAATACTTCCTCTTGAGCTTGGCGGCACTGCTCTCAAACTGGGATGCGCCTGCCTGCAAGGCGTCGGCTCGGTCATCCAGCTCCGACAGTTTCTGGTCCCTCTCCAGAACCTTGTCCACATTCACACGCATGATGTCCACCACCTGTGGGGGGGTCGCACACACGAAACTGCTAAGCTCCCCACCAGAAACAAGTAGGGGGGGGGGGACAATGTCACCAGGACAGATGGCCCCGGACACTTACAAGGAATGCAGGACTGCCCAGGGCCTGAAGCCACCAGCTTGAGTCACCCTCGCCTTTGGAACCTCCCAGAGAAAAAGCTGTCCACCCACCTCCTCCACTTGGGCCTGTGTTTGCTGTAGTCGTCGGTTACTGGTCATGTTGGGAGGAGGGCCAGGGGGACCCCCACCTGGGGCGGCCCCTTCTGTCCCTTCGGCGGGCGGCTGTGCTGGAGCTGACCTGTGGAGAGCAACGGGCAGAGACCCCAAAATAAGCAAGACACGAAAGGAGTTACTGGTGTTCTCACCCCACGCCTCCAAGGCAATTATGATTCCAAGAAGCCAGAGATAGGTAGGATGGCTCAGTGGCTGAAGTCCTCGCCTGGCATGCACTGGATCCCATGAGAGCACCAGTTCATGTCCCGGCTGCTCCACTGTCCATCCAGCTCTCTGCTTGTGGCCTGGGAAAGCAGTGAAGCATGGCCCAAAAGCCTTGGGTCCCTACATTACACCTTTTGGGAGACCCAGAAGAAGCTCCTGGCTTCAGACTGGCTCAGCTCTGGCTGTTGCAGGTATTTGGGGAGTGAGCCAATGGAAGGAAGAACTTTCTGACTCTTCTTCTCTCTGCAAATTTGCCTTTCCAGTAAAAAGAAATGAATCTCAATAAAGCAGTGAGAGACGAACATCCTGTAACAACACTTGGAATGGGTCTAGGAACACCTAGAGATCTCCTCTAGGCCCATCCTGTGACCCAAACTCAAACCCATCCTTTGGCACTACAGCCCTGAGAACGAAGCTTCCAGCCTCAGCTGGGATGGCATGTCCCTGGCCATCAGAAGTCCTTCACCTGCTGCATGCTGGGAAAACCCAGTAGAGCACAGGATAACTTCACAGGCAAGAGCAGCTCACGGGAACAAGGCTACGCAAGGCTCGACTGTGAGAGGAAGGGGGAGCTGGCAGACTCCACGCTCAGGGCACCAGCCCCTGCTTGTTCTTCACCCACAGATGAGCCCCCTGGGCCTGCCAGGACGACTACTTGGAGAATCCCCAAAAGCAAAGGCTGCGGAGCAGGCCCAAGTCAGGACTGTCGGCTCACGCCGCTGCTGCTGCGGCTGCTGCCGGCAGGGAGGAGCAGGGATTCGCTTAGAATCTAGGAGCCCAAAGTAATCCCATTAGTTCTGGAAACCATTCCAAGAGCTTAGACAGGAAACAGAAAGGCCAGAAATAGTCCTGCAGGTACATGCCGCATGGAGATCCCATTCTTGCCTTTCCCTGATTTGGCAGGATCCTGGAAGACTGGCCTAGTTCCTGAGGTTCCCAAAAGAAATTCTAGTTTATTCTGTTCCCCTCCTGAAGACTGTCCTTTCATTCAGTACCACTCAGGGCCAGGAGAACTCAGCCTCCAAAGATTAGGATGGGTCCTCTACAATGGCTCAATTGGCCAATCCTCCCCTTGCAAGTGCCAGCATCTCATATGACCATCAGTGTCCCAGCTGCTCCATTTCCCATCCAGCTTGTGGCCTGGGAAAGTAGTGAAGGAAGGCCCAAAGCCTTGGGACCCTGCATCCATGTGGGGGACCCGGAAGAAACACCCGGCTTTGGATTAGCTCAGCCCTGGCTGTTGCGGCTACTTGGGGAATGAGCCAGTGGACAGAGATCTTTCTGACTCTCCTCTCTGCAAATCTGCCTTTCCAATGAAAATAAACAAATCCTAACAAAAAAAAAACCCAACCTATGATGGGCTCTTCACGCTAAATTCCCTTTCCATGTCCCCATACGTGGAGGCCAAGTTTACCTCCCAAATAATTCTCAGCAGTCTAAGCCAAGGCAACAGACTTCCCTCCGGAAGAGGATCCCAGGCAGGGCAGAGACCTCTCCAGGTCGCTGCAGAAAGGAAACTGCCAGAAGAATCTTTCCGACCAAACGGGGACCTTCTAAAACACACAGGGGTCCTCCCAAAAGTTTGAGAGAAGTAGAAATAAAAGTTGAGGTTGACGTAAAAACGAAAAAAAAATTCATGCAGATTTTTATTATAATATGCATTTTCCATGACCTTTCTGAAGCCTTCATCTATTTCATAGTCGTAAAAACTCGCGAGCAATGGCATTAGCACACCACCCCCAAAAGCAAGCTGCCAGGCGAGTCCCAGAGAGGCAGTGTGGCTGTGGGCTGAGGTTCCTCTCCTTCACTCAGTGAGTGTCCTGAGAGACGCCACCATGACACCCCACTCATCCCCACTTCAGGAATATGTTTTCCCCCAAGGCCCAAGGAAGGAAAAGACACTCAGCCCAGGCAGAAGGGCAATGGGGGAAGGGAAAAGATGCTGGGCTTCTTCTGAGCTAGCTAAGCAATCTGGCTGCAAACGGAAGGCAGAAAATCCAATGAGCAGGTAGCAGTCACCACTGGCGGCCATCCAGGACAGTGGCACCAATGACAAGATTAAGGTCAGGGGCCTCGTGATGCCCTGCCAGCCACCTCACCCTCTCCCCCTCCAGCCAGCCATCCTACATGGACATCCTGTGGAACCCACCCACCCGATGAAAACGGCTCAAGTCCAAAAGGCACAGAAGAGCAGCCACGTGCACACCACCAAACGCAGAAGGGTGAGTTGCTTCTACAGCATTTGGGCTGCTCATTTCACTTGCTGCTACTGGTGGGGAGTTGGCCACAAGAGGAAGATCCTCCAGTGAAGAAGTGGGACGTCAGAGAGAAACTTTGCCTCTTCAGCATGCTACATTGGGGTCGCCACAGTCCTCCCTCGGGGGATGCTGGCAGAAGGGGGTGAGGCTGCGTCGGAACCTAGACTGTGCATGTTGGAGGCAGGGACAAGGCTGAGCCCTCCCTGTCTCTCCCAGATACTTGGCGAAGAACCTCCAACTGGATGGCCTTGGGAGAGACGCTGTGTGACATCCCGTGCCCCTGCCCCTCCAGTCCCTCTGGGTGGCACACCTGGCGCCAGGGACCTGACAGGGAAGTGTCTGGAGTTTGTTGCTCACTGCCACCACCCAGGTGGGCACACACCTCCCACCTTGGGTGAGGGGCGCACACCGAGTGCCTCCCCCAGCAAGTGCACCTGACCACCGCAGCGGGCCTTGGAGGTCCCGTCGTGGCTGTCCCCAGGCCCCGGTTCAGCCTCTCCCAGCCTCCCGTTACACGGGAGACCAGAAAGAGGCTCCATGCAGACGAGGAAAGGCTGCCATGAACGGGGGGCCCCTTGAGCCCCCTGCGGGCCGCTGGCTGCGGCTGGTGCGGGAATGGCCCGGTCTGGGGGTGGTGGAGGTTCCCCCGCGTCGCCGCAGCTGCTGCAATGCGCCATTTTCCGTCCCGCAGAGTCGGGCGCCGGGCGCGAGAGTCCGCAAGGAGGCCTCGAGCCCCCGACCTCGGAGACCAACTCACATTTTTCTGACGGAGACAGGGAGGGTCGGCCTCCTCTTCGGAAGCTGCGACGAGACACCGGGCGGTGGGACGCTGCGGCTGAACCGGACGGAACCTCCGAGCTCCGCCTCTCGCTGACCACCCGGAGCTCTAGTCGCGCTGAAACGGACTGCAGCTGCCGCGCCAGCAGCGTCTTTATTAAGTGCTGACCACGCCTCCCAGCTAACATTGACAACCCCGGGGACCAATCGACGCACAGAACCATCTTTGGAAGGCGGGGACATATGTGAGCCCGCCCCATTCCTCGCAACTTTGCCAATCACAGCTCTGAGAAGATGCGGTGAGGCTGGTTGCTGTTCGACTCGGCGACGCGGCGTGGGGCACTGCCCGGTCCTCTTTGCCCTCAACAGTCGAAGGAAGACGCTTCTCCGGGGGCCTCCCCACCAGTAGCCCTGCAGCTCCTGAAGTCCCTGGAGTACTAGGAGGCTGGCAGCATGAATGGGGCTTCAAAAAGTCCGTGGGAAATACACATGCTCCTCTGCTTCAGTATGTTCGTAAACTTTTTTTTTTTAAGATTTATTTATTTTTATTGCAAAGTCAGATATACAGAGAGGAGGAGAGACAGAGAGGAAGCTCTTCCATCCGATGATTCACTCCCCAAGTGAGCCGCAACGGCCGGTGCACGTCAGTCCGAAGCTGGGAACCAGGTACCTCTTCCGGGTCTCCCACACAGGTGCAGGGTCCCAAAGCTTTGGGCCGTCCTCAACTGCTTTCCCAGGCCACAAGCAGGGAGCTGGATGGGAAGTGGATCAGCCGGGATTAGAACCGGCGCCCATATGGGATCCCGGGGCTTTCAAGGTGAGGACTTTGGCTGCTAGGCCACACCGCTGGGCCCTGTTCCTAAACTTTACAAAGGCCCCTCCTGTGGCTGGCGTCCCACCTGCTTCTGTGTTCCAAGAATCCGCTTCTTCCCACTAGTGTCCCTTCCTGTATGTCGTAAGTGATATGGCCCACTAGGAGAAAGGTTGGAGGGCCAGTGCCAGGGAATACTAAATTAAGCATCTGCCTGTGGTGCCAGCATGCCCTGTGGCGGCCTCAAGTCCCCACTGCTGCACTTCCATCCAACTCCTTGCTTATGAGCTGGGAGAACAGACCAATGCCTTGGGCCACTGCACCCGCATAGGAGACCTGGAAGAAGTTCCTGGCTCCCAGCTCCAAGGGTTTCAGGAGTGGGCCAGCCAAAGAAAGTCTCCGTCTCTCCTCTCTGTAAATCTGCCTCTCAAATAAAAATAGATATATTTTTTAAAGATTTATTTTTATTGGAAAGGCAGATATACAGAGAGGAGGAAAGTCAGAGAGGAAGATCTTCCGTCCGATGGTTCACCCAAGTGACCACAACGGCCAGTGCTGTGCCGATCCAAAGCCAGGAGCCAAGAGCTTTTCTGGGTCTCCCATGCGGTGCAGGTCCCAAAGCTTTGGGCCGTCCTCAACTGCTTTCCCAGGCCACAGGCAGGGAGCTGGATGGGAAGTAGGGTCACTGGGATTAGAACCAGCAACTATATGGGATCCCGGTGCATTCAAGGCGAGTATTTTAACCGCTACGCTATCGCGCCAGGCCCAAGTGACTTTTTAAAATTCATTTTCAAGTGCCTATGAGCTTCCACAGCCAATGAGTGCCCTCCAGGGCTCTGGGGATACAGCTTTTCCCATGCATTGTCCATTCTCTCGAATTTTCTGCCAAGTCTGCTACCCATTTTGCCAGTGTTGCTGTTTATGAGCAGGTACGACTGTGTGTTAACTGCTATGTGATTAATAGCTACAGTGAAACATCCCAATGTGGGAGACATCAAAATGAAAACAAAACACACACACACAAAGAGGCCTCCTCAAATCAATGAAACAATGAATCAATGAAGTCTCTGCTTCCAGCATAGCCCTTGCTCATATTTAAGAATCCACCAGAGCTGCTTGGTATGTGCTCCCAATGAGCTGGTCTCTGTGCTTGGTATGTGCTCCCAATGAGTGGGTCTCTGTGCTTGGTATGTGCTCCCAATAAGCTGGTCTCTGTGCTTGGTATGTGCTCCCAATGAGCGGGTCTCTGTGCTTGGTATGTGCTCCCAATGAGCGGGTCTCTGTGCTTGGTATGTGCTCCCAATGAGCGGGTCTCTGTGCTTGGTATGTGCTCCCAATGAGCTGGTCTCTGTGCTTGGTATGTGCTCCCAATGAGCTGGTCTCTGTGCTTGGTATGTGCTCCCAATGAGCTGGTCTCTGTGCTTGGTATGTGCTCCCAATGAGCTGGTCTCTGTGCTTGGTATGTGCTCCCAATGAGCTGGTCTCTGTGCTTGGTATGTGCTCGCAATGAAAGAATCTCAATTGATCTTGAACTGTGGTGATGCAACAAGGTGGAGGAATCCACCATGGGGGGAGGGTTATACAACAGACCGGCCTAACAACATCCCCTAACTGAAGCTATTCTTTTTTTTTTTTTTTAAGATTTATTTATTTGATTACAAAGTCAGATGTACAGAGAGGAGGAGAGACAGAGAGGAAGATCTTCCATCTGATGAATCACTCCCCAAGTGAGCCGCAACGGGCCGGTGCGCGCCGATCCAAAGCCGGGAACCTGGAACCTCTTCCAGGTCTCCCACGCGGGTGCAGTGTCCCAATGCATTGGGCCGTCCTCAGCTGCTTTCCCAGGCCACAAGCAGGGAGCTGGATGGGAAGTGGAGCTGCCGGGATTAGAACTGGCGCCCATATGGGATCCCGGGGCTTTCAAGGTGAGGACTTTAGCCGCTAGGCCACGCCGCCGGGCCCATAACTGAAGCTATTCTTTAACAAATTTCTTACAAAAACCTTTCTCCCAGAACCTTTGTTTTAAATCTAAAAAGAAGCCCCACATGTTAAAAGTCACTTCCCAACCACTGCCTTTTAACACAGCCTCAAGTGACAACGAATCGACTTTGTAGCTTTGTCTATTTAGGCATTTCATATAAATACAATCATACATTAGGTAACCTTTTATGACCGGCTTCCTTCCTTTGGCATGATTTCAAGATTCAGCATACGTCACTACCTTATTGTATTTGTGGCTGAAGAATATTCCCGTGTATTGGCTACTTAACCCATAGGGCCACAAGGTGGCGCCAGAGCCTCCATTCCTTTCAGATAACTAGGGTCCCATGTCAGCTCTAATCCCAGCTTCCTATTGGTGACACCCTTGAAGGCTGCAGGTGATGGCTCAAATGCCACCCATGGGAAATCTATAGAATTAGCTCCCGCCACTGTGGGCATCTGGGGGAGTGAGCCAAAGGATTTGAGTCATTTGTTGTTAAGCACATGTCTCTCAAATAAATGTTTCTTTCAATCTTAAAAATGGGGGAAGGGTGTCACGGGCTGTCCTCCATCCCAGGGTATGGAGGTGGTTGGGAGGCTGGGTGTGGCTTCTCCCCTAGTCTTCCCTCCTCCCCGATTCAGAAAGGAATAAAAAAAAGTGAAAATAACGCTCTCACCCACCTTCCTGCAGCCTTTGACCCTTTGCACCCTAATCAACTAAGTAAAAATCATCAAAATCAAAATAATTACATTTAAAAATTGGGGGGGTTGGCATGGTAGCCTAGTGATTAAAGTCCTCACCTTGTACATGCCGGATTCCATGTGAGTGCTGGCTCATACCCTGGCGGCCCCACTTCCCATCCAGCTCCCTGCTTGTGGCCTGGGAAAGCAGTTGAGGACGGCCCAAAGCCTGGGTACCCTGCACCCACGTGGGAGACGCAGAAGAAGCTCCTGACTCCTGGCTTCGGATCGGTTCAACCCCGGCTGTTATGGCCACTTGGAGAGTGAACCAGTGGATGGAAGATCTTTGTCTCTCCTCCTGTCTGTAAATCTGACTTTCCAATAAAAATAAATAAACCTTTAAAACAATGGGGGCAGGGAACTCTGGCATGACATGGTCCATCTGTGCTTGGGACACCTTGTGATTTTTTTAAAGATTTATTTATTTTCATTGTAAAGGGAGATTAACAAAGATGAGGACCAGAAAGATCTTCTATCCAAGTTCATTTCCCAAACGGCCCATACTGGCTGCGGCTGAGCCAATCTGAAGCCAGGAGCCAGGTGCTTTTTCCAGGTCTCCCACACGAGTGCAGGGTCCCCAGGCTTTGGGCCGTCCTCCACTGCTTTTCCAGACCACAAGCAGGGAGTTGGATAGGAAGTGGGGCCACCATGATTAGAACTGGTGCCCATATGGGATCCTGGCACATACAAGGCTAGGACTTTAGCCACCAGGCTACTGCACCGGGCCCCAAAACCTGTCACTTTTGAAACATGAAAAGCAAAGTGTTAAAAACTGCTCATAGAGCCCAGCTCTGTCTCTCCTCCTCTTTGTATATCTGACTTTCTAATAAATAAATCTTTAAAAAACAAAAACAACTGCTCCTAATCAGGTCTTCTCTCCAGCCCTTCTTCCTTCAGAGGCATCGGCACAGCTGGATGCTAAAGGGCTGGTGGTGAGGACCAAAGATCCTGAGGCCAGAGACGACTCAGACTGCAGATCACAGCATCAGCAGGAGCAGCATCCACAAGAAATGCAGATTTAAACACCACATTGCAAAGGAACTCCATTTTATTACAGAGCACAGCAGCATCTCTTTCCTCATGGGGCAAGTACAGTCCTGCTTCTCCAGGGTGCTTGAAGCGCCTCCCCGGCTCCGGGCTCGCTCCTACCGGTGCTTCCCACGCCGGCTGAAGCGCCTCCCCGGCTCCGGGCTCGCTCCTACCGGTGCTTCCCATGGCGGTTGAAGTGCTTGTAGAGGTATCTGATCCGTTTGTTCAGGTTGTGCAGGTCATCGGCGAACATGCGACTCCCGACCATTTTCTTCTTTCGGATGCAACGCTGCAGTTCGTTCCCCTTCCAGCCTCGAAGCCAGCAGGGCCCCCGGATCAGCTCCTTTGGGTGCTTCTCAAAGTCACCTGGACAACAGGAGAAAATGTGCGTTAGCTCCAAGACACGAGAACTCAGCCTAGACTGGACAAACCTTTCACTCGGGCAGCTGAGTCCATGGCCACCAAAAAGTTGATGGGGAAATGGAATTACGTTTACTTTCATGCAAAACGAGACAGACAAAAAAAACAAAATCTCAAACACACGGGTACAGAGAAGTCTTTAGAAATACAAGAGAAGGGCTCGGCGGTGTGGCCTGGTGGCTAAGGTCCTTGCTTGATCCCATATGGCCGCTGGTTCTAATCCCAGCAGCTCCACTTCCTCTCTATCTCTCCTCCTCTCAGTATATCTGACTTTGTAATGAAAATAAAATAAATCTTAAAAAAAAAAAAGAAATACAAGAGAAAATGTGTATTATTTTAAAAATGCATAGATTCCAACATTTTCCCACCTAACACGCAGTTCTTCTCTATTTTTCAGCGAGCCCTTTGAAGCCCCTAAGATGCATTACGATATGGTATCCAGGGCCAGATCGCTTAAGGGTCAAATTCATTTAATACTTTTGGGGAAACGACTTCATTCTCTCAGGTTCTGGGTTTACTCTCTTGCAAAGTAGAAAGGTTATTCTAAGGAAGAGGATACAGTAGATTCACACACTGAAGGCATTGAGAAAAGCAGTGACCACCACATACACGTGCGCCTTTCCTGTCGGGCACCATACCACCCCGAACACCTGAAATGAAATGCCACTCGGGGGGTGGGGCACGTCTCACCCAGGATGCCGACATTATCATACACTCCAAACAGGGCCCTCTTCTCGTTCCAACGATCCACTATTTTCGGGGGCGGCAGGGTGAGCCTCACACGGGACATTCCAGCAACACCTGGGGAGCAGAAATGAGAAGCAATCGCAGTCGACGACGAGGGGGTAAAAACCAGTCCTCGACGTACCTTGCCAACCTCACTTACCCAGAGAGAAGCTTCTACAAGCCAGGGGCACCCAACCCCACAGGGTCCTGCTGGCACTCCCAGAGAGGAGCCCTGCCATCCTTCCCGTCTCAGCAACACACCCGGGACCGGGACAGTCTCAATAGGATATCATGCAGGGGGCAGCCATGATGGACATTCCCAGGTAGCTGTGGGCGCAGGGCCCCGCCCCTCTAGTTCCGGGCCGCGGACCCCGCCCAGGTGCTTCCGCTCGGCCCCTCACAGTCTCTCGCGCCACAGTGGTTTTTTTTTTTAAAGATTTATTTTATTTTTAGTACAAAGTCAAATATACTGAGAGGAGGAGAGATAGAGAGGAAGTGGAGCTGCCGGGATTAGAACCAGCGGCCATATGGGATCAAGGCAAGGACCTTAGCCACTAGGCCACGCTGCCGAGTCCGCGCCACAGTGGTTTTTACGAACGCCATCTTACAGGGGAAGCTATTTGAGGCTTGGCGTGTGACTCTATCGCAGCGGACGCGCCGGCTCCGGCAGGGTCATCGCACCGGGACGAGCGGGACTCCATTTCGGCGGGGAAGAGAAGGCGGGGGCGCACGAGCCCAGGCCCCGCCCCCCGATGACGCGCG